>NW_027436758.1:300000-456000 GCF_047716275.1 Strix uralensis
CCACTGTGACATAGCCCGCACAGTGACATGGCAACCAGTGGCCTGTTGCTCACTGTGACATGGCCACCACTGACCTGCTGCCCACTGTGACATGGCCCCAACAGTGACATGGCCACAACTGACCCGCTGACCACTGTGACATTGCCCCACAGTGACTTGGGCACCACTGACCTGCTGCCCACTGTGACATAGCACCTACAGTGACATGGCAACCAGTGGCCTGTTGCTCATTGTGACATGGCCACCTCTGACCTGCTGCCCACTGTGACATGGCCCCAACAGTGACATGGCCACTACTGACCCGCTGACCACTGTGACATAGCCCCACAGTGACTTGTTCACCACTGACCTGCTGCCCACTGTGACATGGCCCCCATAGTGACATGGCCACCACTGACCTGCTGCCCACTGTGACATGACCTCACAGTGACATGGCCACCACTGACCTGCTGACCAATGTGACATAGCCCCCATAGTGGCATGGCCACCACTGACCTGCTGCCCACTGTGAAATAGCACCTACAGTGACATGGCAACCAGTGGCCTGTTACTCACTGTGACATGGCCATCACTGACGTGCTGCACACTGTGACATGGCCCCTCAGTGACATGGCCACCACTGACCTGCTGCCCCCTGTGACATAGCCCCCACAGTGACATGGCAACCAGTGGCCTGTTGCTCACTGTGACATGGCCATCACTGACCTGCTGCACACTGTGACATGGCCCCACGGTGACGTGGCCACTACTGACCTGCTGTCCACTGTGACATGGCCCCCATAGTGACATGGCCACCACTGACCTGCTGCCCACTGTGACATAGCCCCACAGTGACTTGGGCACCACTGACCTGCTGCCCACTGTGACATTGCCGCCACAGTGACATGGCAACCAGTGGCCTGTTGCTCACTGTGACATGGCCATCACTGACCTGCTGCACACTGTGACATGGCCCCACAGTGACGTGGCCACTACTGACCTGCTGCCCAATGTGACATAGCCCCCATAGTGACATGGCCACCACTGACCTGCTGCCCAATGTGACATAGCCCCCATAGTGACATGGCCACCACTGACATGCTGCCCACTTTGACATGGCCCCCATAGTGACATGGCCACCACTGACCTCCTGCCCACTGTGACATGGCCCCCATAGTGACATGGCCACCACTGACCTGCTGCCCACTGTGACATGGCCCCAACAGTGACATGGCAACCAGTGGCCTGTTGCTCACTGTGTCATGGCCACCACTGACCTGCTGCACACTGTGACATGGCCCCACAGTGACGTGGCCACTACTGACCTGCTGCCCACTGTGACATGGCCCCCATAGTGACATGGCCACCACTGACCTGCTGCCCACTGTGACATAGCCCCCACAGTGACATGGCAACCAGTGGCCTGTTGCTCACTGTGACATGGCCATCACTGACCTGCTGCACACTGTAACATGGCCCCACAGTGACGTGGCCACTACTGACCTGCTGCCCAATGTGACATAGCCCCCATAGTGACATGGCCACCACTGACCTGCTGCCCAATGTGACATAGCCCCCATAGTGACATGGCCACCACTGACATGCTGCCCACTTTGACATGGCCCCCATAGTGACATGGCCACCACTGACCTGCTGCCCACTGTGACATGGCCCCCATAGTGACATGGCCACCACTGACCTGCTGCCACTGTGACATGGCCCCAACAGTGACATGGCAACCAGTGGCCTGTTGCTCACTGTGTCATGGCCATCACTGACCTGCTGCACACTGTGACATGGCCCCACAGTGACGTTTCCACTACTGACCTGCTGCCCACTGTGACATGGCCCCCATAGTGACATGGCCACCACTGACCTGCTGCCCACTGTGACATGGCCCCAACAGTGACATGGCAACCAGTGGCCTGTTGCTCACTGTGTCATGGCCACCACTGACCTGCTGCACACTGTGACATGGCCCCACAGTGACGTGGCCACTACTGACCTGCTGCCCACTGTGACATGGCCCCCATAGTGACATGGCCACCACTGACCTGCTGCCCACTGTGACATAGCCCCCACCGTGACATGGCAACCAGTGGCCAGTTGCTCACTGTGACATGGCCACCACTGACCTGCTGCACACTGTGACATGACCTCATAGTGACATGGCCACCACTGACCTGCTGCCCACTGTGACATAGCCCCCATAGTGACATGGCCACCTTTGACCTGCTGCCCACTGTGACATGGCCCCCATAGTGACATGGCCACCACTGACCTGCTGCCCACTGTGACATAGCCCCCACAGTGACATGGCAACCAGTGGCCTGTTGCTCACTGTGACATGGCCATCACTGACCTGCTGCACACTGTGACATGGCCCCACAGTGACGTGGCCACTACTGACCTGTGCCCACTGTGACATGGCCCCCATAGTGACATGGCCACCACTGACCTGCTGCCCACTGTGACATGGCCCCAACAGTGACATGGCAACCAGTGGCCTGTTGCTCACTGTGTCATGGCCACCACTGACCTGCTGCACACTGTGACATGGCCCCACAGTGACGTGGCCACTACTGACCTGCTGCCCCCTGTTACATGGCCCCCATAGTGACATGGCCACCACTGACCTGCTGCCCACTGTGACATAGCCCCCATAGTGACATGGCAACCAGTGGCCTGTTGCTCAGTGTGACATGGCCGCCACTGACCTGCTGCACACTGTTACATGACCTCACAGTGACATGGCCACCACTGACCTGCTGCCCAATGTGACATAGCCCCCATAGTGACATGGCCACCACTGACCTGCTGCCCACTGTGACATGGCCCCCACAGTGACATGGCAACCAGTGGCCTGTTGCTCACTGTGACATGGCCACCACTGACATGCTGCACACTCTGATATGGCCCCCAGAGTGACATGGCCACCACTGACCTGCTCCCCACTGTGACATATCCCATACAGTAACATGATCACTACTGACATGCTGCCCACTTTCACATGGCCCCACAGTGACGTGGCCACCACTGACCTGCTGCCCAGTGTGACTGGCCACAACAGTGACATGGCCACCAGTGGACTGTTGCTCATTGTGACATGGCCACAACTGATCAGCTGCCCACTGTGACATGACCTCACAGTGACATGGCCTCCACTGACCCGCTGACCACTGTGACATGTCGCAAACAGTAACATGATCACCACTGACATGCTGCCCACTGTGACATGGCCCCCACAGTGACATGGCCACCACTGACCTGCTGTCCACTGTGACATAGCCCCCACAGTGACATGGCAACCAGTGGCCTGTTGCTCACTGTGACATGGCCACCACTGACCTGCTGCACACTGTGACATGACCTCACAGTAACATGGCCACCACTAACCTGCTGCCCAATGTGACATAGCCCCCATAGTGACATGACCACCACTGACCTGCTGCCCACTGTGACATGGCCCCCATAGTGACATGGGCACCACTGACATGCTGCCCACTGTGACATAGCCCCCACAGTGACATGGCAACCAGTGGCCTGTTACTCACGGTGACATGGCCATCACTGACGTGCTGCACACTGTGACATGGCCCCACTGTGACGTGGCCACTACTGACCTGCTGCCCACTGTGACATGGCCCCCATAGTGACATGGCCACGACTGACCAGCTGCTCACTGTGACATGGCCCCCATAGTGACATGGCCACCACTGACCTGCTGCCCACTGTGACATGGCCCCAAGAGTGACGTAGCCACCACTGACCTGCTGCCCACTGTGACATGGCCCCCATAGTGACATGACCACCACTGACCTGCTGTCCACTGTGACATGGCCCCCATAGTGACATGGGCACCACTGACATGCTGCCCACTGTGACATAGCCCCCACAGTGACATGGCAACCAGTGGCCTGTTTCTCACTGTGACATGGCCACCACTGACCTGCTGCACACTGTGACATGACCTCACAGTGACATGGCCACCACTGAACTGCTGCCCAATGTGACATGGCCCCCATAGTGACATGTCCAGCACTGACCTGCTGCCCACTGTGACATAGCCCCCACAGTGACATGGCAACCAGTGGCCTGTTACTCACGGTGACATGGCCATCACTGACGTGCTGCACACTGTGACATGGCCCCACAGTGACGTGGCCACTACTGACCTGCTGCCCACTGTGACATGGCCCCCATAGTGACATGGCCACCACTGACCAGCTGCTCACTGTGACATGGCCCCCATAGTGACATGGCCACCACTGACCTGCTGCCCACTGTGACATTGCTCCAACAGTGACGTGGCCACCACTGACCTGCTGCCCACTGTGACATGGCCCCCATAGTGACATGGCCACCACTGACCTGCTGCCCACTGTGACATAGCCCTCACAGTGACATGGCAACCAGTGGCCTGTTGCTCACTGTGACATGGCCATCAGTGACCTTCTGCACACTGTGACATGGCCCCACAGTGACATGGCCACTACTGACCTGCTGCCCACTGTGACATGGCCCCCATAGTGACATGGCCACCACTGAACTGCTGCCAACTGTGACATGGCCCCAACAGTGACATGGCCACTACTGACCCGCTGACCAATGTGACATAGCCCCACAGTGACTTGGGCACCACTGACCTGCTGCCCACTGTGACATGGCCCCCATAGTGACATGGCCACCACTGACCTGCTGCCCACTGTGACATGGCCCCCATAGTGACATGGCCACCACTGACCTGCTGCCCACTGTGACATAGCCCCCACAGTGACATGGCAACCAGTGGCCTGTTGCTCACTGTGACATGGCCACCACTGACCTGCTGCACACTGTGACATGACCTCACAGTGACATGGCCACCACTGACCTGCTGCCCAATGTGACATGGCCCCCATAGTGACATGGCCACCACTGACCTGCTGCCCACTGTGACATGGCCCCCATAGTGACATGGCCAGCACTGACATGCTGCCCACTGTGACATAGCCCCCACAGTGACATGGCAACCAGTGGCCTGTTACTCACGGTGACATGGCCATCACTGACGTGCTGCCCACTGTGACATGGCCCCACAGTGACGTGGCCACTACTGACCTGCTGCCCACTGTGACATGGCCCCCATAGTGACATGGCCACCACTGACCTGCTGCCCACTGTGACATGACCTCACAGTGACATGGCAAACAGTGGCCTGTTGCTCACTGTGACATGGCCACCACTGACCTGCTGCACACTGTGACATGACCTCACAGTGACATGGCCACCACTGACCTGCTGCCCAATGTGACTTAGCCCCCATAATGACATGGCCACCATTGACCTGCTGCCCACTGTGACATGGCCCCCATAGTGACATGGCCAAAACTGACCTGCTGCCCACTGTGACATAGCCCCCACAGTGACATGGCAACCAGTGGCCTGTTGCTCACTGTGACATGGCCACCACTGACATGCTGCACACTGTGACATGGCCCCACAGTGACGTGGCCACTACTGACCTGCTGCCCAATGTGACATGGCCCCCATAGTGACATGGCCACCACTGACCTGCTGCGCATTGTGACATAGCCCCCACAGTGACTTGGGCAACCAGTGGCCTGTTGCTCACTGTGACATGGCCACCACTGACCTGCTGCACACTGTGACATGACCTCACAGTGACATGGCCACCACTGACCTGCTGCCCACTGTGACATGGCCCCCATAGTGACATGGCCAGCACTGACCTGCTACCCACTGTGGCATAGCCCCCACAGTGACATGGCAACCAGTAGCCTGTTACTCACTGTGACATGGCCATCACTGACCTGCTGCACACTGTGACATGGCCCCACAGTGACGTGGCCACTACTGACCTGCTGCCCACTGTGACATGGTCCCCATAGTGACATGGCCACCACTGACCTGCTGCCCACTGTGACATGGCACCCATAGTGACATGGCCACCACTGACCTGCTACCCACTGGTACATAGCCCCCACAGTGACATGGCAAACAGTGGCCTGTTGCTCACTGTGACATGGCCCCACAGTAACGTGGCCACTACTGACCTGCTGCCCACTGTGACATGGCCCCCATAGTGACATGGCCACCACTGACCTGCTGCCCACTGTGACATGGCCCCCATAGTGACATGGCCACCACTGACCTGCTACCCACTGTGACATAGCCCGCACAGTGACATGGCAACCAGTGGCCTGTTGCTCACTGTGACATGGCCACCACTGACCTGCTGCCCACTGTGACATGGCCCCAACAGTGACATGGCCACAACTGACCCGCTGACCACTGTGACATTGCCCCACAGTGACTTGGGCACCACTGACCTGCTGCCCACTGTGACATAGCACCTACAGTGACATGGCAACCAGTGGCCTGTTGCTCATTGTGACATGGCCACCTCTGACCTGCTGCCCACTGTGACATGGCCCCAACAGTGACATGGCCACTACTGACCCGCTGACCACTGTGACATAGCCCCACAGTGACTTGTTCACCACTGACCTGCTGCCCACTGTGACATGGCCCCCATAGTGACATGGCCACCACTGACCTGCTGCCCACTGTGACATGACCTCACAGTGACATGGCCACCACTGACCTGCTGACCAATGTGACATAGCCCCCATAGTGGCATGGCCACCACTGACCTGCTGCCCACTGTGAAATAGCACCTACAGTGACATGGCAACCAGTGGCCTGTTACTCACTGTGACATGGCCATCACTGACGTGCTGCACACTGTGACATGGCCCCTCAGTGACATGGCCACCACTGACCTGCTGCCCCCTGTGACATAGCCCCCACAGTGACATGGCAACCAGTGGCCTGTTGCTCACTGTGACATGGCCATCACTGACCTGCTGCACACTGTGACATGGCCCCACGGTGACGTGGCCACTACTGACCTGCTGTCCACTGTGACATGGCCCCCATAGTGACATGGCCACCACTGACCTGCTGCCCACTGTGACATAGCCCCACAGTGACTTGGGCACCACTGACCTGCTGCCCACTGTGACATTGCCGCCACAGTGACATGGCAACCAGTGGCCTGTTGCTCACTGTGACATGGCCATCACTGACCTGCTGCACACTGTGACATGGCCCCACAGTGACGTGGCCACTACTGACCTGCTGCCCAATGTGACATAGCCCCCATAGTGACATGGCCACCACTGACCTGCTGCCCAATGTGACATAGCCCCCATAGTGACATGGCCACCACTGACATGCTGCCCACTTTGACATGGCCCCCATAGTGACATGGCCACCACTGACCTCCTGCCCACTGTGACATGGCCCCCATAGTGACATGGCCACCACTGACCTGCTGCCCACTGTGACATGGCCCCAACAGTGACATGGCAACCAGTGGCCTGTTGCTCACTGTGTCATGGCCACCACTGACCTGCTGCACACTGTGACATGGCCCCACAGTGACGTGGCCACTACTGACCTGCTGCCCACTGTGACATGGCCCCCATAGTGACATGGCCACCACTGACCTGCTGCCCACTGTGACATAGCCCCCACAGTGACATGGCAACCAGTGGCCTGTTGCTCACTGTGACATGGCCATCACTGACCTGCTGCACACTGTAACATGGTCCCACAGTGACGTGGCCACTACTGACCTGCTGCCCAATGTGACATAGCCCCCATAGTGACATGGCCACCACTGACCTGCTGCCCAATGTGACATAGCCCCCATAGTGACATGGCCACCACTGACATGCTGCCCACTTTGACATGGCCCCCATAGTGACATGGCCACCACTGACCTGCTGCCCACTGTGACATGGCCCCCATAGTGACATGGCCACCACTGACCTGCTGCCACTGTGACATGGCCCCAACAGTGACATGGCAACCAGTGGCCTGTTGCTCACTGTGTCATGGCCATCACTGACCTGCTGCACACTGTGACATGGCCCCACAGTGACGTTTCCACTACTGACCTGCTGCCCACTGTGACATGGCCCCCATAGTGACATGGCCACCACTGACCTGCTGCCCACTGTGACATGGCCCCAACAGTGACATGGCAACCAGTGGCCTGTTGCTCACTGTGTCATGGCCACCACTGACCTGCTGCACACTGTGACATGGCCCCACAGTGACGTGGCCACTACTGACCTGCTGCCCACTGTGACATGGCCCCCATAGTGACATGGCCACCACTGACCTGCTGCCCACTGTGACATAGCCCCCACCGTGACATGGCAACCAGTGGCCAGTTGCTCACTGTGACATGGCCACCACTGACCTGCTGCACACTGTGACATGACCTCATAGTGACATGGCCACCACTGACCTGCTGCCCACTGTGACATAGCCCCCATAGTGACATGGCCACCTTTGACCTGCTGCCCACTGTGACATGGCCCCCATAGTGACATGGCCACCACTGACCTGCTGCCCACTGTGACATAGCCCCCACAGTGACATGGCAACCAGTGGCCTGTTGCTCACTGTGACATGGCCATCACTGACCTGCTGCACACTGTGACATGGCCCCACAGTGACGTGGCCACTACTGACCTGTGCCCACTGTGACATGGCCCCCATAGTGACATGGCCACCACTGACCTGCTGCCCACTGTGACATGGCCCCAACAGTGACATGGCAACCAGTGGCCTGTTGCTCACTGTGTCATGGCCACCACTGACCTGCTGCACACTGTGACATGGCCCCACAGTGACGTGGCCACTACTGACCTGCTGCCCCCTGTGACATGGCCCCCATAGTGACATGGCCACCACTGACCTGCTGCCCACTGTGACATAGCCCCCACAGTGACATGGCAACCAGTGGCCTGTTGCTCACTGTGACATGGCAACCACTGACTTGCTGCACACTGTGACATGACCTCACAGTGACATGGCCACCACTGACCTGCTGCCCACTCTGACATGGCCCCCACAGTGACATTGCCAGCACTGACCTGCTGCCCACTGTGGCATAGCCCCCACAGTGACATGGCAACCAGTAGCCTGTTTCTCACTGTGACATGGCCATCACTGACCTGCTGCACACTGTGACATGGCCCCACAGTGACGTGGCCACTACTGACCTGCTGCCCACTGTGACATGGCCCCCATAGTGACATGGCCACCACTGACCTGCTGCCCACTGTGACATGGCCCCCATAGTGACATGGCCACCACTGACCTGCTGCCCACTGTGACATAGCCCCCACAATGACATGGCAACCAGTGGCCTGTTGCTCACTGTGACATGGCCACCACTGACCTGCTGCACACTGTGACATGACCTCACAGTGACATGGCCACCACTGACCTGCTGCCCAATGTGACATAGCCCCCATAGTGACATGGCCACCACTGACCTGCTGCCCACTGTGACATGGCCCCCATAGTGACATGGCCACCACTGACGTGCTGCCCACTGTGACATAGCCCCCACAGTGACATGGCAACCAGTGGCCTGTTGCTCACTGTGACATGGCCACCACTGACCTGCTGCACACTGTGACATGGCCGCACAGTGACGTGATCTCTACTGACCTGCTGCCCACTGTGACATGGCCCCCATAGTGACATGGCCACCACTGACCTGCTGCCCAATGTGACATAGCCCCCATAGTGACATGGCCACCATTGACCTGCTGCCCACTGTGACATGGCCCCCATAGTGACGTGGCCAAAACTGACCTGCTGCCCACTGTGAAATAGCCCCCACAGTGACATGGCAACCAGTGGCCTGTTGCTCACTATGACATGGCCATCACTGACCTGCTGCACACTGTGACATGGCCGCACATTGACGTGGTCACTACTGACCTGCTGCCCACTGTGACATGGCCCCCATAGTGACATGGCCACCACTGACCTGCTGCCCACTGTGACATAGCCCCCACAGTGACATGGTAACCAGTGGCCTGTTCCTCACTGTGACATGGCCACCACTGACCTCCTGCACACTGTGACATGGCCCCACAGTGACGTGGCCACTACTGACCTGCTGCCCACTGTGACATGGCCCCCATAATGACATGGCCACCACTGACCTGCTGCCCACTGTGACATGGCCCCCATAGTGACATGGCCACCACTGACCTGCTGCCCACTGTGACATAGAGCACACAGTGACATGGCAACCAGTGGCCCGTTGCTCACTGTGACATGGCCACCACTGACCTGCTGCACACTGTGACATGACCTCACAGTGACATGGCCACCACTGACCTGCTGCCCACTGTGACATGGCCCCAACAGTGACATGGCCACTACTGACCCGCTGACCACTGTGACATACCACCACAGTGACTTGGGCACAACTGACCTGCTGCCCACTGTGACATGGCCCCACAGTGACATGGCCATCACTGACCTGCTGCACACTGTGACATGGCCCCACACTGACGTGGCCACTACTGACCTGCTGCCCACTATGACATGGCCCACATAGTGACATGGCCACCACTGACCTGCTGCCCACTGTGACATAGCCCCCACAGTGACATGGCAACCAGTGGCCTGTTGCTCACTGTGACATGGCCACCACTGACCTGCTGCCCAATGTGACATAGCCCCCATAGTGACATGGCCACCACTGACCTGCTGCCCACTCTGACATGGACCCCGTAGTGACATTGCCAGCACTGACCTGCTGCCCACTGTGGCATAGCCCCCACAGTGACATGGCAACCAGTAGCCTGTTGCTCACTGTGACATGGCCACCACTGACCTGCTGCACACTGTGACATGACCTCACAGTGACATGGCCACCACTGACCTGCTGCCCAATGTGACATAGCCCCCATAGTGACATGGCCACCACTGACCTGCTGCCCACTGTGACATGGCCCCCATAGTGACATGGCCACCACTGACGTGCTGCCCACTGTGACATAGCCCCCACAGTGACATGGCAACCAGTGGCCTGTTGCTCACTGTGACATGGCCATCACTGACCAGCTGCACACTGTGACATGCCCCACAGTGACGTGGCCACTACTGACCTGCTGCTCACTGTGACATGGCCCCCATAGTGACATGGCCACCACTGACCTGCTGCCCACTGAGACATGGCCCCCACAGTGACATGGCCACCACTGACCTGCTGCCCACTGTGACATAGCCCCCACAGTGACATGGCAACCAGTGGCCTGTTGCTCACTGTGACATGGCCAGCACTGACCTGCTGCACACTGTGACAGAGCCCCCATAGTGACATGGCCACCATTGACCTGCTGCCCACTGTGACATGGCCCCCATAGTGACATGGCCAAAACTGACCTGCTGCCCACTGTGACATAGCCCCCACAGTGACATGGCAACCAGGGGCCTGTTGCTCACTGTGACATGGCCATCACTGACCTGCTGCACACTGTGACATGGCCCCACAGTGACATGGCCACTACGGACCTGCTGCTCACTGTGACATGGCCCCCATAGTGACACGGCCAGCACTGACCTGCTGCCCACTGTGACATGTCCCCAACAGTGACATGGCCACCACTGACCCCCTGACCACTGTGACATAGCCCCACAGTGACTTGGGCACCACTGACCTGCTGCCCACTGTGACATGGCCCCCATAGTGACATGGCCCCCATAGTGACATGGCCACCACTGACCTGCTGCCCACTGTGACATGGCCCCCATAGTGACATGGCCACCACTGACCTGCTGCCCACTGTGACAGAGCCCCCACAGTGACATGGCAACCAGTGGCCTGTTGCTCACTGTGACATGGCCACCAGTGACTTGCTGCACACTGTGACATAACCTCACAGTGACATGGCCACCACTGACCTGCTGCCCAATGTGACATAGCTCCCATAGTGACATGGCCACCATTGACCTGCTGCCCACTGTGACATGGCCCCCATAGTGACATGGCCAGCACTGAACTGCTGCCCACTGTGACATAGACCCAACAGTGACATGGTAACCAGTGGCCTGTTGCTCACTGTGACATTGCCATCACTGACCTGCTGCACACTGTGACATGGCCCCACTGTGACGTGGCCACTACTGACCTGCTGCCCACTGTGACATGGCCCCCATAGTGACATGGCCACGACTGACCAGCTGCCCACTGTGACATGGCCCCCATAGTGACATGGCCACGACTGACCAGCTGCTTACTGTGACATGACCTCACAGTGACATGGCCACCACTGAACTGCTGCCCAATGTGACATAGCCCCCATAGTGACATGGCCATCACTGACCTGCTGCCCACTGTGACATGGCCCCCATAGTGACATGTCCAGCACTGACCTGCTGCCCACTGTGACATAGCCCCCACAGTGACATGGCAACCAGTGGCCTGTTACTCACGGTGACATGGCCATCACTGACGTGCTGCACACTGTGACATGGCCCCACAGTGACGTGGCCACTACTGACCTGCTGCCCACTGTGACTTAGCCCCCATAGTGACATGGCCACCACTGACCAGCTGCTCACTGTGACATGGCCCCCATAGTGACATGGCCACCACTGACATGCTGCCCACTGTGACATTGCTCCAACAGTGACGTGGCCACCACTGACCTGCTGCCCACTGTGACATGGCCCCCATAGTGACATGGCCACCACTGACCTGCTGCCCACTGTGACATAGCCCTCACAGTGACATGGCAACCAGTGGCCTGTTGCTCACTGTGACATGGCCATCATTGACCTGCTGCACACTGTGACATGGCCCCACAGTGACATGGCCACTACTGACCTGCTGCCCACTGTGACATGGCCCCCATAGTGACATGGCCACCACTGAACTGCTGCCAACTGTGACATGGCCCCAACAGTGACATGGCCACTACTGACCCGCTGACCAATGTGACATAGCCCCACAGTGAGTTGGGCACCACTGACCTGCTGCCCACTGTGACATGGCCCCCATAGTGACATGGCCACCACTGACCTGCTGCCCACTGTGACATGGCCCCCATAGTGACATGGCCACCACTGACCTGCTGCCCACTGTGACATAGCCCCCACAGTGACATGGCAACCAGTGGCCTGTTGCTCACTGTGACATGGCCACCACTGACCTGCTGCACACTGTGACATGACCTCACAGTGACATGGCCACCACTGACCTGCTGCCCAATGTGACATGGCCCCCATAGTGACATGGCCACCACTGACCTGCTGCCCACTGTGACATGGCCCCCATAGTGACATGGCCAGCACTGAACTGCTGCCCACTGTGACATAACCCCCACAGTGACATGGCAACCAGTGGCCTGTTACTCACGGTGACATGGCCATCACTGACGTGCTGCCCACTGTGACATGGCCCCACAGTGACGTGGCCACTACTGACCTGCAGCCCACTGTGACATGGCCCCCATAGTGACATGGCCACCACTGACCTGCTGCCCACTGTGACATGACCTCACAGTGACATGGCAACCAGTGGCCTGTTGCTCACTGTGACATGGCCACCACTGACCTGCTGCACACTGTGACATGACCTCACAGTGACATGGCCACCACTGACCTGCTGCCCACTGTGACATGGCCCCCATAGTGACATGGCCAAAACTGACCTGCTGCCCACTGTGACATAGCCCCCACAGTGACATGGCAATCAGTGGCCTGTTGCTCACTGTGACATGTCCACCACTGACATGCTGCACACTGTGACATGGCCCCACAGTGACGTGGCCACTACTGACCTGCTGCCCAATGTGACATGGCCCCCATAGTGACATGGCCACCACTGACCTGCTGCGCATTGTGACATAGCCCCCACAGTGACTTGGGCAACCAGTGGCCTGTTGCTCACTGGGACATGGCCACCACTGACCTGCTGCACACTGTGACATGACCTCACAGTGACATGGCCACCACTGACCTGCTGCCCACTGTGACATGGCCCCCGTAGTGACATGGCCAGCACTGACCTGCTACCCACTGTGGCATAGCCCCCACAGTGACATGGCAACCAGTAGCCTGTTACTCACTGTGACATGGCCATCACTGACCTGCTGCACACTGTGACATGGCCCCACAGTGACGTGGCCACTACTGACCTGCTGCCCACTGTGACATGGTCCCCATAGTGACATGGCCACCACTGACCTGCTGCCCACTGTGACATGGCACCCATAGTGACATGGCCAGCACTGACCTGCTACCCACTGGTACATAGCCCCCACAGTGACATGGCAAACAGTGGCCTGTTGCTCACTGTGACATGGCCCCACAGTGACGTGGCCACTACTGACCTGCTGCCCACTGTGACATGGCCCCCATAGTGACATGGCCACCACTGACCTGCTGCCCACTGTGACATGGCCCCCATAGTGACATGGCCACCACTGACCTGCTACCCACTGTGACATAGCCCGCACAGTGACATGGCAACCAGTGGCCTGTTGCTCACTGTGACATGGCCACTACTGACCTGCTGCCCACTGTGACATGGCCCCAACAGTGACATGGCCACAACTGACCCGCTGACCACTGTGACATTGCCCCACAGTGACTTGGGCACCACTGACCTGCTGCCCACTGTGACATAGCACCTACAGTAACATGGCAACCAGTGGCCTGTTGCTCATTGTGACATGGCCACTACTGACCTGCTGCCCACTGTGACATGGCCCCAACAGTGACATGGCCACTACTGACCCGCTGACCACTGTGACATAGCCCCACAGTGACTTGTTCACCACTGACCTGCAGCCCACTGTGACATGGCCCCCATAGTGACATGGCCACCACTGACCTGCTGCCCACTGTGACATGACCTCACAGTGACATGGCCACCACTGACCTGCTGACCAATGTGACATAGCCCCCATAGTGGCATGGCCACCACTGACCTGGTGCACACTGTGACATGGCACCCATAGTGACATGGCCACCACTGACCTGCTGCCCACTGTGACATAGCCCCGACAGTGACATGGCAACCAGTGGCCTGTTACTCACTGTGACATGGCCATCACTGACGTGCTGCACACTGTGACATGGCCCCTCAGTGACATGGCCACCACTGACCTGCTGCCCCCTGTGACATAGCCCCCACAGTGACATGGCAACCAGTGGCCTGTTGCTCACTGTGACATGGCCATCACTGACCTGCTGCACACTGTGACATGGCCCCACAGTGACGTGGCCACTACTGACCTGCTGTCCACTGTGACATGGCCCCCATAGTGACATGGCCACCACTGACCTGCTGCCCACTGTGACATAGCCCCACAGTGACTTGGGCACCACTGACCTGCTGCCCACTGTGACATTGCCACCACAGTGACATGGCAACCAGTGGCCTGTTGCTCACTGTGACATGGCCATCACTGACCTGCTGCACACTGTAACATGGCCCCACAGTGACGTGGCCACTACTGACCTGCTGCCCAATGTGACATAGCCCCCAGAGTGACATGGCCACCACTGACCTGCTGCCCAATGTGACATAGCCCCCATAGTGACATGGCCACCACTGACCTCCTGCCCACTGTGACATGGCCCCCATAGTGACATGGCCACCACTGACCTGCTGCCCACTGTGACATGGCCCCAACAGTGACATGGCAACCAGTGGCCTGTTGCTCACTGTATCATGGCCACCACTGAACTGCTGCACACTGTGACATGGCCCCACAGTGACGTGGCCACTACTGACCTGCTGCCCACTGTGACATGGCCCCCATAGTGACATGGCCACCACTGACCTGCTGCCCACTGTGACATAGCCCCCACAGTGACATGGCAACCAGTGGCCTGTTGCTCACTGTGACATGGCCATCACTGACCTGCTGCACACTGTAACATGGCCCCACAGTGACGTGGCCACTACTGACCTGCTGCCCAATGTGACATAGCCCCCATAGTGACATGGCCACCACTGACCTGCTGCCCAATGTGACATAGCCCCCACAGTGACATGGCCACCACTGACATGCTGCCCACTTTGACATGGCCCCCATAGTGACATGGCCACCACTGACCTGCTGCCCACTGTGACATGGCCCCCATAGTGACATGGCCACCACTGACCTGCTGCCCACTGTGACAGAGCCCCCACAGTGACATGGCAACCAGTGGCCTGTTGCTCACTGTGACATGGCCACCAGTGACTTGCTGCACACTGTGACATAACCTCACAGTGACATGGCCACCACTGACCTGCTGCCCAATGTGACATAGCTCCCATAGTGACATGGCCACCATTGACCTGCTGCCCACTGTGACATGGCCCCCATAGTGACATGGCCAGCACTGAACTGCTGCCCACTGTGACATAGACCCAACAGTGACATGGTAACCAGTGGCCTGTTGCTCACTGTGACATTGCCATCACTGACCTGCTGCACACTGTGACATGGCCCCACAGTGACGTGGCCACTACTGACCTGCTGCCCACTGTGACATGGCCCCCATAGTGACATGGCCACCACTGACCTGCTGCCCACTGTGACATGGCCCCAACAGTTACATGGCCACTACTGACCCGCTGACCACTGTGACATAGCACCACAGTGACTTGGGCACCACTGACCTGCTGCCCACTGTTACATGACCTCACAGTGACATGGTCACCACTGACCTGCTGTCCAATGTGACATAGCCCCCATAGTGACATGGCCACCACTGACCTGCTGCCCACTGTGACATTGCCCCCGTAGTGAAATGGCCAGCACTGACCTGCTGCCCACTTTGACATAGCCCCCACAGTGACATGGCAACCAGTAGCCTGTTACTCACTGTGACATGGCCATCACTGACCTGCTGCACACTGTGACATGGCCCCACAGTGACGTGGCCACTACTGACCTGCTGCACACTGTGACATGGCCCCATAGTGACATGGCCACCACTGACCTGCTGCCCACTGTGACATGGCCCCCATAGTGACATGGCCACCACTGACCTGCTGCCCAATGTGACATAGCCCCCATAGTGACATGGCAACCAGTGGCCTGTTGCTCAGTGTGACATGGCCGCCACTGACCTGCTGCACACTGTTACATGACCTCACAGTGACATGGCCACCACTGACCTGCTGCCCAATGTGACATAGCCCCCATAGTGACATGGCCACCACTGACCTGCTGCCCACTGTGACATGGCCCCCACAGTGACATGGCAACCAGTGGCCTGTTGCTCACTGTGACATGGCCACCACTGACATGCTGCACACTCTGATATGGCCCCCAGAGTGACATGGCCACCACTGACCTGCTCCCCACTGTGATATATCCCATACAGTAACATGATCACTACTGACATGCTGCCCACTTTCACATGGCCCCACAGTGACGTGGCCACCACTGACCTGCTGCCCAGTGTGACTGGCCACAACAGTGACATGGCCACCAGTGGACTGTTGCTCATTGTGACATGGCCACAACTGATCTGCTGCCCACTGTGACATGACCTCACAGTGACATGGCCACCACTGACCCCCTGACCACTGTGACATGTCCCAAACAGTAACATGATCACCACTGACATGCTGCCCACTGTGACATGGCCCCCACAGTGACATGGCCACCACTGACCTGCTGTCCACTGTGACATAGCCCCCACAGTGACATGGCAACCAGTGGCCTGTTGCTCACTGTGACATGGCCACCACTGACCTGCTGCACACTGTGACATGACCTCACAGTAACATGGCCACCACTGACCTGCTGCCCAATGTGACATAGCCCCCATAGTGACATGACCACCACTGACCTGCTGCCCACTGTGACATGGCCGCCATAGTGACATGGGCACCACTGACATGCTGCCCACTGTGACATAGCCCCCACAGTGACATGGCAACCAGTGGCCTGTTACTCACGGTGACATGGCCATCACTGACGTGCTGCACACTGTGACATGGCCCCACTGTGACGTGGCCACTACTGACCTGCTGCCCACTGTGACATGGCCCCCATAGTGACATGGCCACGACTGACCAGCTGCTCACTGTGACATGGCCCCCATAGTGACATGGCCACCACTGACCTGCTGCCCACTGTGACATGGCCCCAACAGTGACGTGGCCACCACTGACCTGCTGCCCACTGTGACATGGCCCCCATAGTGACATGGCCACCACTGACCTGCTGCCCACTGTGACATAGCCCTCACAGTGACATGGCAACCAGTGGCCTTTTGCTCACTGTGACATGGCCATCAGTGACCTGCTGCACACTGTGACATGCCCCACAGTGACATGGCCACTACTGACCTGCTGCCCACTGTGACATGGCCCCCATAGTGACATGGCCACCACTGAACTGCTGCCAACTGTGACATGGCCCCAACAGTGACATGGCCACTACTGACCCGCTGACCAATGTGACATAGCCCCACAGTGACTTGGGCACCACTGACCTGCTGCCCACTGTGACATGGCCCCCATAGTGACATGGCCACCACTGACCTGCTGCCCACTGTGACATGGCCCCCATAGTGACATGGCCACCACTGACCTGCTGCCCACTGTGACATAGCCCCCACAGTGACATGGCAACCAGTGGCCTGTTGCTCACTGTGACATGGCCACCACTGACCTGCTGCACACTGTGACATGACCTCACAGTGACATGGCCACCACTGACCTGCTGCCCAATGTGACATGGCCCCCATAGTGACATGGCCACCACTGACCTGCTGCCCACTGTGACATGGCCCCCATAGTGACATGGCCAGCACTGACATGCTGCCCACTGTGACATAGCCCCCACAGTGACATGGCAACCAGTGGCCTGTTACTCACGGTGACATGGCCATCACTGACGTGCTGCACACTGTGACATGGCCCCACTGTGACGTGGCCACTACTGACCTGCTGCCCACTGTGACATGGCCCCCATAGTGACATGGCCACGACTGACCAGCTGCTCACTGTGACATGGCCCCCATAGTGACATGGCCACCACTGACCTGCTGCCCACTGTGACATGGCCCCAACAGTGACGTGGCCACCACTGACCTGCTGCCCACTGTGACATGGCCCCCATAGTGACATGGCCACCACTGACCTGCTGCCCACTGTGACATAGCCCTCACAGTGACATGGCAACCAGTGGCCTTTTGCTCACTGTGACATGGCCATCAGTGACCTGCTGCACACTGTGACATGCCCCACAGTGACATGGCCACTACTGACCTGCTGCCCACTGTGACATGGCCCCCATAGTGACATGGCCACCACTGAACTGCTGCCAACTGTGACATGGCCCCAACAGTGACATGGCCACTACTGACCCGCTGACCAATGTGACATAGCCCCACAGTGACTTGGGCACCACTGACCTGCTGCCCACTGTGACATGGCCCCCATAGTGACATGGCCACCACTGACCTGCTGCCCACTGTGACATGGCCCCCATAGTGACATGGCCACCACTGACCTGCTGCCCACTGTGACATAGCCCCCACAGTGACATGGCAACCAGTGGCCTGTTGCTCACTGTGACATGGCCACCACTGACCTGCTGCACACTGTGACATGACCTCACAGTGACATGGCCACCACTGACCTGCTGCCCAATGTGACATGGCCCCCATAGTGACATGGCCACCACTGACCTGCTGCCCACTGTGACATGGCCCCCATAGTGACATGGCCAGCACTGACATGCTGCCCACTGTGACATAGCCCCCACAGTGACATGGCAACCAGTGGCCTGTTACTCACGGTGACATGGCCATCACTGACGTGCTGCCCACTGTGACATGGCCCCACAGTGACGTGGCCACTACTGACCTGCTGCCCACTGTGACATGGCCCCCATAGTGACATGGCCACCACTGACCTGCTGCCCACTGTGACATGACCTCACAGTGACATGGCAACCAGTGGCCTGTTGCTCACTGTGACATGGCCACCACTGACCTGCTGCACACTGTGACATGACCTCACAGTGACATGGCCACCACTGACCTGCTGCCCAATGTGACTTAGCCCCCATAGTGACATGGCCACCATTGACCTGCTGCCCACTGTGACATGGCCCCCATAGTGACATGGCCAAAACAGACCTGCTGCCCACTGTGACATAGCCCCCACAGTGACATGGCAACCAGTGGCCTGTTGCTCACTGTGACATGGCCACCACTGACATGCTGCACACTGTGACATGGCCCCACAGTGACGTGGCCACTACTGACCTGCTGCCCAATGTGACATGGCCCCCATAGTGACATGGCCACCACTGACCTGCTGCGCATTGTGACATAGCCCCCACAGTGACTTGGGCAACCAGTGGCCTGTTGCTCACTGTGACATGGCCACCACTGACCTGCTGCACACTGTGACATGACCTCACAGTGACATGGCCACCACTGACCTGCTGCCCACTGTGACATGGCCCCCGTAGTGACATGGCCAGCACTGACCTGCTACCCACTGTGGCATAGCCCCCACAGTGACATGGCAACCAGTAGCCTGTTACTCACTGTGACATGGCCATCACTGACGTGCTGCACACTGTGACATGGCCCCACAGTGTCGTGGCCACTACTGACCTGCTGCCCACTGTGACATGGTCCCCATGGTGACATGGCCACCACTGACCTGCTGCCCACTGTGACATGGCACCCATAGTGACATGGCCAGCACTGACCTGCTACCCACTGGTACATAGCCCCCACAGTGACATGGCAAACAGTGGCCTGTTGCTCACTGTGACATGGCCCCACAGTGACGTGGCCACTACTGACCTGCTGCCCACTGTGACATGGCCCCCATAGTGACATGTCCACCACTGACCTGCTGCCCACTGTGACATGGCCCCCATAGTGACATGGCCACCACTGACCTGCTACCCACTGTGACATAGCCCGCACAGTGACATGGCAACCAGTGGCCTGTTGCTCACTGTGACATGGCCACCACTGACCTGCTGCCCACTGTGACATGGCCCCAACAGTGACATGGCCACAACTGACCCGCTGACCACTGTGACATTGCCCCACAGTGACTTGGGCACCACTGACCTGCTGCCCACTGTGACATAGCACCTACAGTGACATGGCAACCAGTGGCCTGTTGCTCATTGTGACATGGCCACCACTGACCTGCTGCCCACTGTGACATGGCCCCAACAGTGACATGGCCACTACTGACCCGCTGACCACTGTGACATAGCCCCACAGTGACTTGTTCACCACTGACCTGCTGCCCACTGTGACATGGCCCCCATAGTGACATGGCCACCACTGACCTGCTGCCCACTGTGACATGACCTCACAGTGACATGGCCACCACTGACCTGCTGACCAATGTGACATAGCCCCCATAGTGGCATGGCCACCACTGACCTGGTGCACACTGTGACATGGCACCCATAGTGACATGGCCACCACTGACCTGCTGCCCACTGTGACATAGCCCCGACAGTGACATGGCAACCAGTGGCCTGTTACTCACTGTGACATGGCCATCACTGACGTGCTGCACACTGTGACATGGCCCCTCAGTGACATGGCCACCACTGACCTTCTGCCCCCTGTGACATAGCCCCCACAGTGACATGGCAACCAGTGGCCTGTTGCTCACTGTGACATGGCCATCACTGACCTGCTGCACACTGTGACATGGCCCCACAGTGACGTGGCCACTACTGACCTGCTGTCCACTGTGACATGGCCCCCATAGTGACATGGCCACCACTGACCTGCTGCCCACTGTGACATAGCCCCACAGTGACTTGGGCACCACTGACCTGCTGCCCACTGTGACATTGCCGCCACAGTGACATGGCAACCAGTGGCCTGCTGCCCAATGTGACATAGCCCCCATAGTGACATGGCCACCACTGACATGCTGCCCACTTTGACATGGCCCCCATAGTGACATGGCCACCACTGACCTCCTGCCCACTGTGACATGGCCCCCATAGTGACATGGCCACCACTGACCTGCTGCCCACTGTGACATGGCCCCAACAGTGACATGGCAACCAGTGGCCTGTTGCTCACTGTGTCATGGCCACCACTGACCTGCTGCACATTGTGACATGGCCCCACAGTGACGTGGCCACTACTGACCTGCTGCCCACTGTGACATGGCCCCCATAGTGACATGGCCACCACTGACCTGCTGCCCACTGTGACATAGCCCCCACAGTGACATGGCAACCAGTGGCCTGTTGCTCACTGTGACATGGCCATCACTGACCTGCTGCACACTGTAACATGGCCCCACAGTGACGTGGCCACTACTGACCTGCTGCCCAATGTGACATAGCCCCCATAGTGACATGGCCACCACTGACCTGCTGCCCAATGTGACATAGCCCCCATAGTGACATGGCCACCACTGACATGCTGCCCACTTTGACATGGCCCCCATAGTGACATGGCCACCACTGACCTGCTGCCCACTGTGACATGGCCCCCATAGTGACATGGCCACCACTGACCTGCTGCCCACTGTGACATGGCCCCAACAGTGACATGGCAACCAGTGGCCTGTTGCTCACTGTGTCATGGCCATCACTGACCTGCTGCACACTGTGACATGGCCCCACAGTGACGTGGCCACTACTGACCTGCTGCCCACTGTGACATGGCCCCCATAGTGACATGGCCACCACTGACCTGCTGCCCACTGTGACATGGCCCCAACAGTGACATGGCAACCAGTGGCCTGTTGCTCACTGTGTCATGGCCACCACTGACCTGCTGCACACTGTGACATGGCCCCACAGTGACGTGGCCACTACTGACCTGCTGCCCACTGTGACATGGCCCCCATAGTGACATGGCCACCACTGACCTGCTGCCCACTGTGACATAGCCCCCACCGTGACATGGCAACCAGTGGCCTGTTGCTCACTGTGACATGGCCACCACTGACCTGCTGCACACTGTGACATGACCTCATAGTGACATGGCCACCACTGACCTGCTGCCCACTGTGACATAGCCCCCATAGTGACATGGCCACCTTTGACCTGCTGCCCACTATGACATGGCCCCCATAGTGACATGGCCACCACTGACCTGCTGCCCACTGTGACATAGCCCCCACAGTGACATGGCAACCAGTGGCCTGTTGCTCACTGTGACATGGCCATCACTGACCTGCTGCACACTGTGACATGGCCCCACAGTGACGTGGCCACTACTGACCTGCTGCCCACTGTGACATGGCCCCCATAGTGACATGGCCACCACTGACCTGCTGCCCACTGTGACATGGCCCCAACAGTGACATGGCAACCAGTGGCCTGTTGCTCACTGTGTCATGGCCACCACTGACCTGCTGCACACTGTGACATGGCCCCACAGTGACGTGGCCACTACTGACCTGCTGCCCCCTGTGACATGGCCCCCATAGTGACATGGCCACCACTGACCTGCTGCCCACTGTGACATAGCCCCCACAGTGACATGGCAACCAGTGGCCTGTTGCTCACTGTGACATGGCCACCACTGACCTGCTGCACACTGTGACATGACCTCACAGTGACATGGCCACCACTGACCTGCTGCCCAATGTGACATAGCCCCCATAGTGACATGGCCACCACTGACCTGCTGCCCATTGTGACATGGCCCCCATAGTGACATGGCCACCACTGACGTGCTGCCCACTGTGACATAGCCCCCACAGTGACATGGCAACCAGTGGCCTGTTGCTCACTGTGACATGGCCATCACTGACCTGCTGCACACTGTGACATGGCCGCACAGTGACGTGATCTCTACTGACCTGCTGCCCACTGTGACATGGCCCCCATAGTGACATGGCCACCACTGACCTGCTGCCCAATGTGACATAGCCCCCATAGTGACATGGCCACCATTGACCTGCTGCCCACTGTGACATGGCCCCCATAGTGACGTGGCCAAAACTGACCTGCTGCCCACTGTGAAATAGCCCCCACAGTGACATGGCAACCAGTGGCCTGTTGCTCACTGTGACATGGCCATCACTGACCTGCTGCACACTGTGACATGGCCGCACATTGACGTGGTCACTACTGACCTGCTGCCCACTGTGACATGGCCCCCATAGTGACATGGCCACCACTGACCTGCTGCCCACTGTGACATAGCCCCCACAGTGACATGGTAACCAGTGGCCTGTTCCTCACTGTGACATGGCCACCACTGACCTCCTGCACACTGTGACATGGCCCCACAGTGACGTGGCCACTACTGACCTGCTGCCCACTGTGACATGGCCCCCATAGTGACATGGCCACCACTGACCTGCTGCCCACTGTGACATAGCCCCCACAGTGACATGGCAACCAGTGGCCTGTTGCTCACTGTGACAGGACCTCACAGTGACATGGCCACCACTGAATTGCTGCCCAATGTGACATAGCCCCCATAGTGACATGGCCACCATTGACCTGCTGCCCACTTTGACATGGCCACCATAGTGACACGGCCAGCACTGACCTGCTGCCCAATGTGACATAGCCCCCACAGTGACATGGCAACCAGTGGCCTGTTGCTCACTGTGACATGGGCATCACTGACCTGCTGCACACTGTGACATGGCCCCACAGTGACGTGGCCACTACTGACCTGCTGCCCACTATGACATGGCCCCCATAGTGACATGGCCACCACTGACCTGCTGCCCACTGTGACATAGCCCCCACAGTGACATGGCAACCAGTGGCCTGTTGCTCACTGTGACATGGCCACCACTGACCTGCTGCACACTGTGACATGACCTCACAGTAACATGGCCACCACTGACCTGCTGACCAATGTGACATAGCCCCCATAGTGACATGGCCACCATTGACCTGCTGCCCACTGTGACATGGCCCCCATAGTGACATGGCCAGCACTGACCTGCTGCCCACTGCGACATAGCCCCCACAGTGACATGGCAACCAGTGGCCTGTTACTCACTGTGACATGGCCATCACTGACCTGCTGCACACTGTGACATGGCCCCACACTGACGTGGCCACTACTGAGCTGCTGCCCACTGTGACATGGCCCCCATAGTGACATGGCCACCACTGACCTGCTGCCCACTGTGACATGGCCCCAACAATGACATGGCCACCACTGACCCGCTGACCACTGTGACATAGCCCCACTGTGACTTCGGCACCACTGACCTGCTGCCCACTGTGACATGGCCCCCATAGTGACATGGCCACCACTGACCTGCTGCCCACTGTGACATAGCCCCCACAGTGACATGGCAACCAGTGGCCTGTTGCTCACTGTGACATGGCCACCACTGACCTGCTGCACACTGTGACATGACCTCACAGTGACATGGCCACCACTGACCTGCTGCCCAATGTGACATAGCCCCCACAGTGACATGGCAACCAGTGGCCTGTTACTCACGGTGACATGGCCATCACTGACGTGCTGCCCACTGTGACATGGCCCCACAGTGACGTGGCCACTACTGACCTGCTGCCCACTGTGACATGGCCCCCATAGTGACATGGCCACCACTGACCTGCTGCCCACTGTGACATGACCTCACAGTGACATGGCAACCAGTGGCCTGTTGCTCACTGTGACATGGCCACCACTGACCTGCTGCACACTGTGACATGACCTCACAGTGACATGGCCACCACTGACCTGCTGCCCAATGTGACTTAGCCCCCATAGTGACATGGCCACCATTGACCTGCTGCCCACTGTGACATGGCCCCCATAGTGACATGGCCAAAACAGACCTGCTGCCCACTGTGACATAGCCCCCACAGTGACATGGCAACCAGTGGCCTGTTGCTCACTGTGACATGGCCACCACTGACATGCTGCACACTGTGACATGGCCCCACAGTGACGTGGCCACTACTGACCTGCTGCCCAATGTGACATGGCCCCCATAGTGACATGGCCACCACTGACCTGCTGCGCATTGTGACATAGCCCCCACAGTGACTTGGGCAACCAGTGGCCTGTTGCTCACTGTGACATGGCCACCACTGACCTGCTGCACACTGTGACATGACCTCACAGTGACATGGCCACCACTGACCTGCTGCCCACTGTGACATGGCCCCCGTAGTGACATGGCCAGCACTGACCTGCTACCCACTGTGGCATAGCCCCCACAGTGACATGGCAACCAGTAGCCTGTTACTCACTGTGACATGGCCATCACTGACGTGCTGCACACTGTGACATGGCCCCACAGTGTCGTGGCCACTACTGACCTGCTGCCCACTGTGACATGGTCCCCATGGTGACATGGCCACCACTGACCTGCTGCCCACTGTGACATGGCACCCATAGTGACATGGCCAGCACTGACCTGCTACCCACTGGTACATAGCCCCCACAGTGACATGGCAAACAGTGGCCTGTTGCTCACTGTGACATGGCCCCACAGTGACGTGGCCACTACTGACCTGCTGCCCACTGTGACATGGCCCCCATAGTGACATGGCCACCACTGACCTGCTGCCCACTGTGACATGGCCCCCATAGTGACATGGCCACCACTGACCTGCTACCCACTGTGACATAGCCCGCACAGTGACATGGCAACCAGTGGCCTGTTGCTCACTGTGACATGGCCACCACTGACCTGCTGCCCACTGTGACATGGCCCCAACAGTGACATGGCCACAACTGACCCGCTGACCACTGTGACATTGCCCCACAGTGACTTGGGCACCACTGACCTGCTGCCCACTGTGACATAGCACCTACAGTGACATGGCAACCAGTGGCCTGTTGCTCATTGTGATATGGCCACCACTGAACTGCTGCCCACTGTGACATGGCCCCAACAGTGACATGGCCACTACTGACCCGCTGACCACTGTGACATAGCCCCACAGTGACTTGTTCACCACTGACCTGCTGCCCACTGTGACATGGCCCCCATAGTGACATGGCCACCACTGACCTGCTGCCCACTGTGACATGACCTCACAGTGACATGGCCACCACTGACCTGCTGACCAATGTGACATAGCCCCCATAGTGGCATGGCCACCACTGACCTGGTGCACACTGTGACATGGCACCCATAGTGACATGGCCACCACTGACCTGCTGCCCACTGTGACATAGCCCCGACAGTGACATGGCAACCCGTGGCCTGTTACTCACTGTGACATGGCCATCACTGACGTGCTGCACACTGTGACATGGCCCCTCAGTGACATGGCCACCACTGACCTTCTGCCCCCTGTGACATAGCCCCCACAGTGACATGGCAACCAGTGGCCTGTTGCTCACTGTGACATGGCCATCACTGACCTGCTGCACACTGTGACATGGCCCCACAGTGACGTGGCCACTACTGACCTGCTGTCCACTGTGACATGGCCCCCATAGTGACATGGCCACCACTGACCTGCTGCCCACTGTGACATAGCCCCACAGTGACTTGGGCACCACTGACCTGCTGCCCACTGTGACATTGCCGCCACAGTGACATGGCAACCAGTGGCCTGCTGCCCAATGTGACATAGCCCCCATAGTGACATGGCCACCACTGACATGCTGCCCACTTTGACATGGCCCCCATAGTGACATGGCCACCACTGACCTCCTGCCCACTGTGACATGGCCCCCATAGTGACATGGCCACCACTGACCTGCTGCCCACTGTGACATGGCCCCAACAGTGACATGGCAACCAGTGGCCTGTTGCTCACTGTGTCATGGCCACCACTGACCTGCTGCACATTGTGACATGGCCCCACAGTGACGTGGCCACTACTGACCTGCTGCCCACTGTGACATGGCCCCCATAGTGACATGGCCACCACTGACCTGCTGCCCACTGTGACATAGCCCCCACAGTGACATGGCAACCAGTGGCCTGTTGCTCACTGTGACATGGCCATCACTGACCTGCTGCACACTGTAACATGGCCCCACAGTGACGTGGCCACTACTGACCTGCTGCCCAATGTGACATAGCCCCCATAGTGACATGGCCACCACTGACCTGCTGCCCAATGTGACATAGCCCCCATAGTGACATGGCCACCACTGACATGCTGCCCACTTTGACATGGCCCCCATAGTGACATGGCCACCACTGGCCTGCTGCCCACTGTGACATGGCCCCCATAGTGACATGGCCACCACTGACCTGCTGCCCACTGTGACATGGCCCCAACAGTGACATGGCAACCAGTGGCCTGTTGCTCACTGTGTCATGGCCATCACTGACCTGCTGCACACTGTGACATGGCCCCACAGTGACGTGGCCACTACTGACCTGCTGCCCACTGTGACATGGCCCCCATAGTGACATGGCCACCACTGACCTGCTGCCCACTGTGACATGGCCCCAACAGTGACATGGCAACCAGTGGCCTGTTGCTCACTGTGTCATGGCCACCACTGACCTGCTGCACACTGTGACATGGCCCCACAGTGACGTGGCCACTACTGACCTGCTGCCCACTGTGACATGGCCCCCATAGTGACATGGCCACCACTGACCTGCTGCCCACTGTGACATAGCCCCCACCGTGACATGGCAACCAGTGGCCTGTTGCTCACTGTGACATGGCCACCACTGACCTGCTGCACACTGTGACATGACCTCATAGTGACATGGCCACCACTGACCTGCTGCCCACTGTGACATAGCCCCCATAGTGACATGGCCACCTTTGACCTGCTGCCCACTATGACATGGCCCCCATAGTGACATGGCCACCACTGACCTGCTGCCCACTGTGACATAGCCCCCACAGTGACATGGCAACCAGTGGCCTGTTGCTCACTGTGACATGGCCATCACTGACCTGCTGCACACTGTGACATGGCCCCACAGTGACGTGGCCACTACTGACCTGCTGCCCACTGTGACATGGCCCCCATAGTGACATGGCCACCACTGACCTGCTGCCCACTGTGACATGGCCCCAACAGTGACATGGCAACCAGTGGCCTGTTGCTCACTGTGTCATGGCCACCACTGACCTGCTGCACACTGTGACATGGCCCCACAGTGACGTGGCCACTACTGACCTGCTGCCCCCTGTGACATGGCCCCCATAGTGACATGGCCACCACTGACCTGCTGCCCACTGTGACATAGCCCCCACAGTGACATGGCAACCAGTGGCCTGTTGCTCACTGTGACATGGCCACCACTGACTTGCTGCACACTGTGACATGACCTCACAGTGACATGGCCACCACTGACCTGCTGCCCAATGTGACATAGCCCCCATAGTGACATGGCCACCACTGACCTGCTGCCCACTCTGACATGGCCCCCGTAGTGACATTGCCAGCACTGACCTGCTGCCCACTGTGGCATAGCCCCCACAGTGACATGGCAACCAGTAGCCTGTTTCTCACTGTGACATGGCCATCACTGACCTGCTGCACACTGTGATATGGCCCCACAGTGACGTGGCCACTACTGACCTGCTGCCCACTGTGACATGGCCCCCATAGTGACATGGCCACCACTGACCTGCTGCCCACTGTGACATAGCCCCCACAATGACATTGCAACCAGTGGCCTGTTGCTCACTGTGACATGGCCACCACTGACCTGCTGCACACTGTGACATGACCTCACAGTGACATGGCCACCACTGACCTGCTGCCCAATGTGACATAGCCCCCATAGTGACATGGCCACCACTGACCTGCTGCCCATTGTGACATGGCCCCCATAGTGACATGGCCACCACTGACGTGCTGCCCACTGTGACATAGCCCCCACAGTGACATGGCAACCAGTGGCCTGTTGCTCACTGTGACATGGCCATCACTGACCTGCTGCACACTGTGACATGGCCGCACAGTGACGTGATCTCTACTGACCTGCTGCCCACTGTGACATGGCCCCCATAGTGACATGGCCACCACTGACCTGCTGCCCAATGTGACATAGCCCCCATAGTGACATGGCCACCATTGACCTGCTGCCCACTGTGACATGGCCCCCATAGTGACGTGGCCAAAACTGACCTGCTGCCCACTGTGAAATAGCCCCCACAGTGACATGGCAACCAGTGGCCTGTTGCTCACTGTGACATGGCCATCACTGACCTGCTGCACACTGTGACATGGCCGCACATTGACGTGGTCACTACTGACCTGCTGCCCACTGTGACATGGCCCCCATAGTGACATGGCCACCACTGACCTGCTGCCCACTGTGACATAGCCCCCACAGTGACATGGTAACCAGTGGCCTGTTCCTCACTGTGACATGGCCACCACTGACCTCCTGCACACTGTGACATGGCCCCACAGTGACGTGGCCACTACTGACCTGCTGCCCACTGTGACATGGCCCCCATAGTGACATGGCCACCACTGACCTGCTGCCCACTGTGACATAGCCCCCACAGTGACATGGCAACCAGTGGCCTGTTGCTCACTGTGACAGGACCTCACAGTGACATGGCCACCACTGAATTGCTGCCCAATGTGACATAGCCCCCATAGTGACATGGCCACCATTGACCTGCTGCCCACTTTGACATGGCCACCATAGTGACACGGCCAGCACTGACCTGCTGCCCAATGTGACATAGCCCCCACAGTGACATGGCAACCAGTGGCCTGTTGCTCACTGTGACATGGGCATCACTGACCTGCTGCACACTGTGACATGGCCCCACAGTGACGTGGCCACTACTGACCTGCTGCCCACTGTGACATGGCCCCCATAGTGACATGGCCACCACTGACCTGCTGCCCACTGTGACATAGCCCCCACAGTGACATGGCAACCAGTGGCCTGTTGCTCACTGTGACATGGCCACCACTGACCTGCTGCACACTGTGACATGACCTCACAGTAACATGGCCACCACTGACCTGCTGACCAATGTGACATAGCCCCCATAGTGACATGGCCACCATTGACCTGCTGCCCACTGTGACATGGCCCCCATAGTGACATGGCCAGCACTGACCTGCTGCCCACTGCGACATAGCCCCCACAGTGACATGGCAACCAGTGGCCTGTTGCTCACTGTGACATGGCCATCACTGACCTGCTGCCCACTGTGACATGGCCCCCATAGTGACATGGCCACCACTGACCTGCTGCCCACTGTGACATGGCCCCAACAATGACATGGCCACCACTGACCCGCTGACCACTGTGACATAGCCCCACTGTGACTTCGGCACCACTGACCTGCTGCCCACTGTGACATGGCCCCCATAGTGACATGGCCACCACTGACCTGCTGCCCACTGTGACATAGCCCCCACAGTGACATGGCAACCAGTGGCCTGTTGCTCACTGTGACATGGCCACCACTGACCTGCTGCACACTGTGACATGACCTCACAGTGACATGGCCACCACTGACCTGCTGCCCAATGTGACATAGCCCCCATAGTGACATGGCCACCACTGACCTGCTGCCCACTGTGACATGGCCCCCATAGTGACATGGCCACCACTGACCTGCTGCCCACTGTGACATAGCCCCCACAGTGACATGGCAACCAGTGGCCTGTTGCTCACTGTGACATGGCCATCACTGACCTGCTGCACACTGTGACATGGCCCCACAGTGACATGGCCACTACGGACCTGCTGCTCACTGTGACATGGCCCCCATAGTGACACGGCCAGCACTGACCTGCTGCCCACTGTGACATGGCCCCAACAGTGACATGGCCACCACTGACCCCCTGACCACTGTGACATAGCCCCACAGTGACTTGGGCACCACTGACCTGCTGCCCACTGTGACATGGCCCCCATAGTGACATGGCCCCCATAGTGACATGGCCACCACTGACCTGCTGCCCACTGTGACATGGCCCCCATAGTGACATGGCCACCACTGACCTGCTGCCCACTGTGACAGAGCCCCCACAGTGACATGGCAACCAGTGGCCTGTTGCTCACTGTGACATGGCCACCAGTGACTTGCTGCACACTGTGACATAACCTCACAGTGACATGGCCACCACTGACCTGCTGCCCAATGTGACATAGCTCCCATAGTGACATGGCCACCATTGACCTGCTGCCCACTGTGACATGGCCCCCATAGTGACATGGCCAGCACTGAACTGCTGCCCACTGTGACATAGACCCAACAGTGACATGGTAACCAGTGGCCTGTTGCTCACTGTGACATTGCCATCACTGACCTGCTGCACACTGTGACATGGCCCCACAGTGACGTGGCCACTACTGACCTGCTGCCCACTGTGACATGGCCCCCATAGTGACATGGCCACCACTGACCTGCTGCCCACTGTGACATGGCCCCAACAGTGACATGGCCACTACTGACCCGCTGACCACTGTGACATAGCACCACAGTGACTTGGGCACCACTGACCTGCTGCCCACTGTTACATGACCTCACAGTGACATGGTCACCACTGACCTGCTGTCCAATGTGACATAGCCCCCATAGTGACATGGCCACCACTGACCTGCTGCCCACTGTGACATGGCCCCCGTAGTGAAATGGCCAGCACTGACCTGCTGCCCACTGTGACATAGCCCCCACAGTGACATGGCAACCAGTAGCCTGTTACTCACTGTGACATGGCCATCACTGACCTGCTGCACACTGTGACATGGCCCCATAGTGACATGGCCACCACTGACCTGCTGCCCACTGTGACATGGCCCCCATAGTGACATGGCCACCACTGACCTGCTGCCCAATGTGACATAGCCCCCATAGTGACATGGCAACCAGTGGCCTGTTGCTCAGTGTGACATGGCCGCCACTGACCTGCTGCACACTGTTACATGACCTCACAGTGACATGGCCACCACTGACCTGCTGCCCAATGTGACATAGCCCCCATAGTGACATGGCCACCACTGACCTGCTGCCCACTGTGACATGGCCCCCACAGTGACATGGCAACCAGTGGCCTGTTGCTCACTGTGACATGGCCACCACTGACATGCTGCACACTCTGATATGGCCCCCAGAGTGACATGGCCACCACTGACCTGCTCCCCACTGTGACATATCCCATACAGTAACATGATCACTACTGACATGCTGCCCACTTTCACATGGCCCCACAGTGACGTGGCCACCACTGACCTGCTGCCCACTGTGACATGACCTCACAGTGACATGGCCACCACTGACCCGCTGACCACTGTGACATGTCCCAAACAGTAACATGATCACCACTGACATGCTGCCCACTGTGACATGGCCCCCACAGTGACATGGCCACCACTGACCTGCTGTCCACTGTGACATAGCCCCCACAGTGACATGGCAACCAGTGGCCTGTTGCTCACTGTGACATGGCCACCACTGACCTGCTGCACACTGTGACATGACCTCACAGTAACATGGCCACCACTGACCTGCTGCCCAATGTGACATAGCCCCCATAGTGACATGACCACCACTGACCTGCTGCCCACTGTGACATGGCCGCCATAGTGACATGGGCACCACTGACCTGCTGCCCACTGTGACATAGCCCCCACAGTGACATGGCAACCAGTGTCCTGTTACTCACGGTGACATGGCCATCACTGACGTGCTGCACACTGTGACATGGCCCCACTGTGACGTGGCCACTACTGACCTGCTGCCCACTGTGACATGGCCCCAATAGTGACATGGCCACGACTGACCAGCTGCTCACTGTGACATGGCCCCCATAGTGACATGGCCACCACTGACCTGCTGCCCACTGTGACATGGCCCCAACAGTGACATGGCCACTACTGACCCGCTGACCACTGTGACATACCACCACAGTGACTTGGGCACAACTGACCTGCTGCCCACTGTGACATGGCCCCACAGTGACATGGCCACCACTGACCTGCTGCCCACTGTGACATAGCCCCCACAGTGACATGGCAACCAGTGGCCTGTTGCTCACTGTGACATGACCTCACAGTGACATGGCCACGACTGACCTGCTGCCCAATGTGACATAGCCCCCATAGTGACATGGCCACCACTGACCTGCTGCCCACTGTGACATGGCCCCCATAGTGACACGGCCAGCACTGACCTGCTGCCCACTGTGACATAGCCCCCAGAGTGACATTGCAACCAGTGGCCTGTTACTCACTGTGACATGGCCATCACTGACCTGCTGCACACTGTGACATGGCCCCACAGTGACGTGGCCACTACTGACCTGCTGCCCACTATGACATGGCCCCCATAGTGACATGGCCACCACTGACCTGCTGCCCACTGTGACATAGCCCCCACAGTGACATGGCAACCAGTGGCCTGTTGCTCACTGTGACATGGCCACCACTGACCTGCTGCACACTGTGACATGACCTCACAGTGACATGGCCACCACTGACCTGCTGCCCAATGTGACATAGCCCCCATAGTGACATGGCCACCATTGACCTGCTGCCCACTGTGACATGGCCCCCATAGTGACATGGCCAGCACTGACCTGCTGCCCACTGCGACATAGCCCCCACAGTTACATGGCAACCAGTGGCCTGTTGCTCAGTGTGACATGGCCATCACTGACCTGCTGCACACTGTGACATGGCCCCACACTGACGTGGCCACTACTGAGCTGCTGCCCACTGTGACATGGCCCCCATAGTGACATGGCCACCACTGACCTTCTGCCCACTGTGACATAGCCCCACTGTGACTTCGGCACCACTGACCTGCTGCCCACTGTGACATGGCCCCCATAGTGACATGGCCACCACTGACCTGCTGCCCACTGTGACATAGCCCCCACAGTGACATGGCAACCAGTGGCCTGTTGCTCACTGTGACATGGCCAGCACTGACCTGCTGCACACTGTGACAGAGCCCCCATAGTGACATGGCCACCATTGACCTGCTGCCCACTGTGACATGGCCCCCATAGTGACATGGCCAAAACTGACCTGCTGCCCACTGTGACATAGCCCCCACAGTGACATGGCAACCAGTGGCCTGTTGCTCACTGTGACATGGCCATCACTGACGTGCTGCACACTGTGACATGGCCCCACAGTGACATGGCCACTACGGACCTGCTGCTCACTGTGACATGGCCCCCATAGTGACACGGCCAGCACTGACCTGCTGCCCACTGTGACATGGCCCCAACAGTGACATGGCCACCACTGACCACCTGACCACTGTGACATAGCCCCACAGTGACTTGGGCACCACTGACCTGCTGCCCACTGTGACATGGCCCCCATAGTGACATGGCCCCCATAGTGACATGGCCACCACTGACCTGCTGCCCACTGTGACATGGCCCCCATAGTGACATGGCCACCACTGACCTGCTGCCCACTGTGACAGAGCCCCCACAGTGACATGGCAACCAGTGGCCTGTTGCTCACTGTGACATGGCCACCAGTGACTTGCTGCACACTGTGACATAACCTCACAGTGACATGGCCACCACTGACCTGCTGCCCAATGTGACATAGCTCCCATAGTGACATGGCCACCATTGACCTGCTGCCCACTGTGACATGGCCCCCATAGTGACATGGCCAGCACTGAACTGCTGCCCACTGTGACATAGACCCAACAGTGACATGGTAACCAGTGGCCTGTTGCTCACTGTGACATTGCCATCACTGACCTGCTGCACACTGTGACATGGCCCCACAGTGACGTGGCCACTACTGACCTGCTGCCCACTGTGACATGGCCCCCATAGTGACATGGCCACCACTGACCTGCTGCCCACTGTGACATGGCCCCAACAGTGACATGGCCACTACTGACCCGCTGACCACTGTGACATAGCACCACAGTGACTTGGGCACCACTGACCTGCTGCCCACTGTTACATGACCTCACAGTGACATGGTCACCACTGACCTGCTGTCCAATGTGACATAGCCCCCATAGTGACATGGCCACCACTGACCTGCTGTCCACTGTGACATGGCCCCCGTAGTGAAATGGCCAGCACTGACCTGCTGCCCACTGTGACATAGCCCCCACAGTGACATGGCAACCAGTACTCTGTTACTCACTGTGACATGGCCATCACTGACCTGCTGCACACTGTGACATGGCCCCACAGTGACGTGGCCACTACTGACCTGCTGCACACTGTGACATGGCCCCATAGTGACATGGCCACCACTGACCTGCTGCCCACTGTGACATGGCCCCCATAGTGACATGGCCACCACTGACCTGCTGCCCAATGTGACATAGCCCCCATAGTGACATGGCAACCAGTGGCCTGTTGCTCAGTGTGACATGGCCGCCACTGACCTGCTGCACACTGTTACATGACCTCACAGTGACATGGCCACCACTGACCTGCTGCCCAATGTGACATAGCCCCCATAGTGACATGGCCACCACTGACCTGCTGCCCACTGTGACATGGCCCCCACAGTGACATGGCAACCAGTGGCCTGTTGCTCACTGTGACATGGCCACCACTGACATGCTGCACACTCTGATATGGCCCCCAGAGTGACATGGCCACCACTGACCTGCTCCCCACTGTGACATATCCCATACAGTAACATGATCACTACTGACATGCTGCCCACTTTCACATGGCCCCACAGTGACGTGGCCACCACTGACCTGCTGCCCACTGTGACATGACCTCACAGTGACATGGCCACCACTGACCCGCTGACCACTGTGACATGTCCCAAACAGTAACATGATCACCACTGACATGCTGCCCACTGTGACATGGCCCCCACAGTGACATGGCCACCACTGACCTGCTGTCCACTGTGACATAGCCCCCACAGTGACATGGCAACCAGTGGCCTGTTGCTCACTGTGACATGGCCACCACTGACCTGCTGCACACTGTGACATGACCTCACAGTAACATGGCCACCACTGACCTGCTGCCCAATGTGACATAGCCCCCATAGTGACATGACCACCACTGACCTGCTGCCCACTGTGACATGGCCGCCATAGTGACATGGGCACCACTGACATGCTGCCCACTGTGACATAGCCCCCACAGTGACATGGCAACCAGTGGGCTGTTACTCACGGTGACATGGCCATCACTGACGTGCTGCACACTGTGACATGGCCCCACTGTGACGTGGCCACTACTGACCTGCTGCCCACTGTGACATGGCCCCAATAGTGACATGGCCACGACTGACCAGCTGCTCACTGTGACATGGCCCCCATAGTGACATGGCCACCACTGACCTGCTGCCCACTGTGACATGGCCCCAATAGTGACATGGCCACTACTGACCCGCTGACCACTGTGACATACCACCACAGTGACTTGGGCACAACTGACCTGCTGCCCACTGTGACATGGCCCCACAGTGACATGGCCACCACTGACCTGCTGCCCACTGTGACATAGCCCCCACAGTGACATGGCAACCAGTGGCCTGTTGCTCACTGTGACATGACCTCACAGTGACATGGCCACGACTGACCTGCTGCCCAATGTGACATAGCCCCCATAGTGACATGACCACCACTGACCTGCTGCCCACTGTGACATGGCCCCCATAGTGACACGGCCAGCACTGACCTGCTGCCCACTGTGACATAGCCCCCAGAGTGACATTGCAACCAGTGGCCTGTTACTCACTGTGACATGGCCATCACTGACCTGCTGCACACTGTGACATGGCCCCACAGTGACGTGGCCACTACTGACCTGCTGCCCACTATGACATGGCCCCCATAGTGACATGGCCACCACTGACCTGCTGTCCACTGTGACATAGCCCCCACAGTGACATGGCAACCAGTGGCCTGTTGCTCATTGTGACATGGCCACCACTGACCTGCTGCACACTGTGACATGACCTCACAGTGACATGGCCACCACTGACCTGCTGCCCAATGTGACATAGCCCCCATAGTGACATGGCCACCATTGACCTGCTGCCCACTGTGACATGGCCCCCATAGTGACATGGCCAGCACTGACCTGCTGCCCACTGCGACATAGCCCCCACAGTGACATGGCAACCAGTGGCCTGTTGCTCACTGTGACATGGCCATCACTGACCTGCTGCACACTGTGACATGGCCCCACACTGACGTGGCCACTACTGAGCTGCTGCCCACTGTGACATGGCCCCCATAGTGACATGGCCACCACTGACCTGCTGCCCACTGTGACATGGCCCCAACAATGACATGGCCACCACTGACCCGCTGACCACTGTGACATAGCCCCACTGAGACTTCGCCACCACTGACCTGCTGCACACTGTGACATGACCTCACAGTGACATGGCCACCACTGACCTGCTGCCCAATGTGACATAGCCCCCATAGTGACATGGCCACCACTGACCTGCTGCCCACTGTGACATGGCCCCCATAGTGACATGGCCACCACTGACGTGCTGCCCACTGTGACATAGCCCCCACAGTGACATGGCAACCAGTGGCCTGTTGCTCACTGTGACATGGCCATCACTGACCAGCTGCACACTGTGACATGCCCCACAGTGACGTGGCCACTACTGACCTGCTGCCCACTGTGACATGGCCCCCATAGTGACATGGCCACCACTGACCTGCTGCCCACTGAGACATGGCCCCCACAGTGACATGGCCACCACTGACCTGCTGCCCACTGTGACATAGCCCCCACAGTGACATGGCAACCAGTGGCCTGTTGCTCACTGTGACATGGCCATCACTGACCTGCTGCACACTGTGACATGGCCCCACAGTGACATGGCCACTACGGACCTGCTGCTCACTGTGACATGGCCCCCATAGTGACACGGCCAGCACTGACCTGCTGCCCACTGTGACATGGCCCCAACAGTGACATGGCCACCACTGACCCCCTGACCACTGTGACATAGCCCCACAGTGACTTGGGCACCACTGACCTGCTGCCCACTGTGACATGGCCCCCATAGTGACATGGCCCCCATAGTGACATGGCCACCACTGACCTGCTGCCCACTGTGACATGGCCCCCATAGTGACATGGCCACCACTGACCTGCTGCCCACTGTGACAGAGCCCCCACAGTGACATGGCAACCAGTGGCCTGTTGCTCACTGTGACATGGCCACCAGTGACTTGCTGCACACTGTGACATAACCTCACAGTGACATGGCCACCACTGACCTGCACCCAATGTGACATGGCCCCCATAGTGACATGGCCACCACTGACCTGCTGCCCAATGTGACATAGCCCCCATAGTGACATGGCAACCAGTGGCCTGTTGCTCAGTGTGACATGGCCGCCACTGACCTGCTGCACACTGTTACATGACCTCACAGTGACATGGCCACCACTGACCTGCTGCCCAATGTGACATAGCCCCCATAGTGACATGGCCACCACTGACCTGCTGCCCACTGTGACATGGCCCCCACAGTGACATGGCAACCAGTGGCCTGTTGCTCACTGTGACATGGCCACCACTGACATGCTGCACACTCTGATATGGCCCCCAGAGTGACATGGCCACCACTGACCTGCTCCCCACTGTGACATATCCAATACAGTAACATGATCACTACTGACATGCTGCCCACTTTCACATGGCCCCACAGTGACGTGGCCACTACTGACCTGCTGCCCACTGTGACATGACCTCACAGTGACATGGCCACCACTGACCCGCTGACCACTGTGACATGTCCCAAACAGTAACATGATCACCACTGACATGCTGCCCACTGTGACATGGCCCCCACAGTGACATGGCCACCACTGACCTGCTGTCCACTGTGACATAGCCCCCACAGTGACATGGCAACCAGTGGCCTGTTGCTCACTGTGACATGGCCACCACTGACCTGCTGCACACTGTGACATGACCTCACAGTAACATGGCCACCACTGACCTGCTGCTCAATGTGACATAGACCCCATAGTGACATGACCACCACTGACCTGATGACCACTGTGACATGGCTGCCATAGTGACATGGGCACCACTGACATGCTGCCCACTGTGACATAGCCCCCACAGTGACATGGCAACCAGTGGCCTGTTACTCACGGTGACATGGCCATCACTGACGTGCTGCACACTGTGACATGGCCCCACTGTGACGTGGCCACTACTGACCTGCTGCCCACTGTGACATGGCCCCAATAGTGACATGGCCACGACTGACCAGCTGCTCACTGTGACATGGCCCCCATAGTGACATGGCCACCACTGACCTGCTGCCCACTGTGACATGGCCCCAACAGTGACGTGGCCACCACTGACCTGCTGCCCACTGTGACATGGCCCCCATAGTGACATGACCACCACTGACCTGCTGTCCACTGTGACATGGCCCCCATAGTGACATGGGCACCACTGACATGCTGCCCACTGTGACATAGCCCCCACAGTGACATGGCAACCAGTGGCCTGTTTCTCACTGTGACATGGCCACCACTGACCTGCTGCACACTGTGACATGACCTCACAGTGACATGGCCACCACTGAACTGCTGCCCAATGTGACATAGCCCCCATAGTGACATGGCCATCACTGACCTGCTGCCCACTGTGACATGGCCCCCATAGTGACATGTCCAGCACTGACCTGCTGCCCACTGTGACATAGCCCCCACAGTGACATGGCAACCAGTGGCCTGTTACTCACGGTGACATGGCCATCACTGACGTGCTGCACACTGTGACATGGCCCCACAGTGACGTGGCCACTACTGACCTGCTGCCCACTGTGACATGGCCCCCATAGTGACATGGCCACCACTGACCAGCTGCTCACTGTGACATGGCCCCCATAGTGACATGGCCACCACTGACCTGCTGCCCACTGTGACATTGCTCCAACAGTGACGTGGCCACCACTGACCTGCTGCCCACTGTGACATGGCCCCCATAGTGACATGGCCACCACTGACCTGCTGCCCACTGTGACATAGCCCTCACAGTGACATGGCAACCAGTGGCCTGTTGCTCACTGTGACATGGCCATCAGTGACCTGCTGCACACTGTGACATGGCCCCACAGTGACATGGCCACTACTGACCTGCTGCCCACTGTGACATGGCCCCCATAGTGACATGGCCACCACTGAACTGCTGCCAACTGTGACATGGCCCCAACAGTGACATGGCCACTACTGACCCGCTGACCAATGTGACATAGCCCCACAGTGACATGGCCACCACTGACCTGCTGCACACTGTGACATTACCTCACAGTGACATGGCCACCACTGACCTGCTGCCCAATATGACATGGCCCCCATAGTGACATGGCCACCACTGACCTGCTGCCCACTGTGACATGGCCCCCATAGTGACATGGCCAGCACTGACATGCTGCCCACTGTGACATAGCCCCCACAGTGACATGGCAACCAGTGGCCTGTTACTCACGGTGACATGGCCATCACTGACGTGCTGCCCACTGTGACATGGCCCCACAGTGACGTGGCCACTACTGACCTGCTGCCCACTGTGACATGGCCCCCATAGTGACATGGCCACCACTGACCTGCTGCCCACTGTGACATGACCTCACAGTGACATGGCAACCAGTGGCCTGTTGCTCACTGTGACATGGCCACCACTGACCTGCTGCACACTGTGACATGACCTCACAGTGACATGGCCACCACTGACCTGCTGCCCAATGTGACTTAGCCCCCATAGTGACATGGCCACCACTGACCTGCTGCACACTGTGACATGACCTCACAGTGACATGGCCACCACTGACCTGCTGCCCAATGTGACTTAGCCCCCATAGTTACATGGCCACCATTGACCTGCTGCCCACTGTGACATGGCCCCCATAGTGACATGGCCAAAACTGACCTGCTGCCCACTGTTACATAGCCCCCACAGTGACATGGCAACCAGTGGCCTGTTTCTCACTGTGACATGGCCACCACTGACCTGCTGCACACTGTGACATGACCTCACAGTGACATGGCCACCACTGTCCTGCTGCCCAATGTGACATAGCCCCCATAGTGACATGGCCACCACTGACCTGCTGCCCACTGTGACATGGCCCCCATAGTGACGTGGCCACCACTGATCTGCTGCCCACTGTGACATGGCCCCCATTGTGACATGACGAGCACTGACCTGCTGCCCACTGTGACTTGGTCCCCACAGTGACATGGCCAACACTGACCCGCTGACCACTGTGACATGGCCCCATAGAGATTTGGCCACAACTGACCTGCTGCCCACTGTGACTTGGTCCCCACAGTGACATGGGCACCACTGACCTGCTGCCCACTGTGACATGGCCCAATAGAGACTTGGCCACAACTGACCTGCTGCCCACTGTTACATAGCCCCCACAGTGACATGGCAACCAGTGGCCTGTTTCTCATTGTGACATGGCCACCACTGACCTGCTGCACACTGTGACATGACCTCACAGTGACATGGCCACCACTGACCTGCTGCCCAATGTGACATAGCCCCCATAGTGACATGGCCACCACTGACCTGCTGCCCACTGTGACATAGCCCCCACAGTGACATGGCAAACAGTGGCCTGTTGCTCACTGTGACATGGCCACCACTGACATGCTGCACACTGTGACATGGCCCCCAGAGTGACATGGCCACCATTGACCTGCTCCCCACTGTGACATATCCCATACAGTAACATGATCACTACTGACATGCTGCCCACTGTCACATGGCCCCACAGTGACGTGGCCACCACTGACCTGCTGCCCACTGTGACTGGCCATCACAGTGACATGGCCACCAGTGGACTGTTGCTCATTGTGACATGGCTGTGGAGCAGTTTGCTAACAACTGGCTACGTGAGAAAGGGCACAGCACCGAGGAACTGCTGACAACGGCGACGTGATGGGAAAATACCAAAAAGTATCGAAGAAGAACAAAGAACAGAAGCAAGACTATGTAGAAGGCCTTGCAGAAATCATAAGGGGTGGGATTGGTATTTAACCTTAGCAAACAAGGTATCTAACCTTAGCAACCTATAGGGAGCTCGCTTTTTGCAATATGTATGAACTGATTATTATAGATATAAAAGAAGTGTGAGTACTAATAAAGTTGAGCCTTTGTGCATTAAATGATGGCTGGGCTCCCTCTGCGTTCTTTCAACAAATGGTGACCCCGACGTGATACGTGCCAAAGGACGTATAAGGCGCCACGAAGGATAAAGACCAGTGAAGGTAGTTCAGGTCCTTAAGCAGCGAGGACGGCGAAAGGCAACTGAAATAAGAGAAAAGGCCCGCGCCCTGGGTGTCATAAGAGGTGAACCCTGCTGATACGTGCTGCCGAGACCTGGAAAGGCTGCAACGGAAAAATTCAGGTATGGACAGGCAAGCAGCATATGATTTATTTGCATCCTGGCTGACACAACGCCGGGTTGAGGGAATAGATGTAAAAAAGGATCTTCAGGGGCTTTTAGCTTATGGGGTAGAGCAAGGTTGTTTTATTAATCCACATGCAGTTCATGAGTTATCGGAATGGCGAAAATTTGGAGATAAATTATGGGAATTAACATTGAACGATGATAAGACAGCAAAAAAGTTGGGAAAGTTATGGAGGGTGGTTCATAATGAATTGCTAAGGTATCAGGCTGAGAAAAGAGCTGCACAGGGCGCAGTTGCGGCAAAAGAGAAAAACACCAGATATGGGGAGGAGGAAACTAGGTGGCCATTACCGCCTACGTTTCGTGAGCTTGTTTTACCACCTTTACGTTCCGAAGAGACGGGACAGGAAAGCTCAGAACGAGTTCTCCCTACCGCTCCCCCCGCCCCCGCCCTGAGTAGCCCTGACGCGTCCAGCCACACTGTGACGCCGGAAAGCGAGAATTCTACTCCTGGCTCAGAAGATGAGCAGGGGATAGAAATCGCTAAAGAAAGGTGTCGGGCTTGGAATGCATTGGCACGAGAGGGGTTAGAAAAAGGGGATGAGGCGATGACTCAGATGGCGACAGCAATGGCTTTTCCAGTTCAGTTTCAGCCGAACCCAGCTGGTGGAATAAATGCTACTGTTACGGCATTAGATTGGAAGCTTTTGTCACAATTGCGCTCTACAGTGAGTTCTTATGGTGTTACTGGTGAACCGGTTCGTCAAATGTTAGATTATCTCTGGAGCACTCAACTTCTTTTGCCTGCAGATTGTCGGGGTATAGCAAAGTTAATTTTCTCTCCTAGTCAGTTGTTGTTGTTTAATGCGCATTGGCAAGCGAGAGTATTAGAATCGGTAGCGGTACAGCGGCAAGCAGGAGATCCATTACAAGGGATCACAATGGATGAATTAATGGGGTTAGGACCTTATGCTAGAGTAGAAGCTCAAGCATTGCTCGGTCCGGATAAGGTGAGAGAGGCAATGAGGTTAGTGAGAGAAGCCATAGAGCAAGTGAAAGAGCCAGGCGGAGTTCCAATGTATATGGGGATTAAGCAAGGGAGAGAAGAGACTTTGGGCAGTTTTGTAGATAAGTTGGTAAATGCAATTGAAAAAGCAAGAGTACCTATCCACATGCAGGGTGCTCTCTTAAAACAATGTATTTTACAAAATGGCAATCCTGCTACAAAGAGTTTACTGAATACATTAGGGGCAAATTGGACTGTAGAGGAGGCACTTGAAAAGGCGTCCTCGATACCCACTGGACCTCAGGCTTTTCTTGTAGAGGCAATAAAGAAATTAGGGGAAGGAATGAAAGAACAGGCTCAGGCTACTCAAAGTCAGGTTATGGCAGCCCTTGCGCCTCTCCAGACTTCGGCAGCAGTTAGAGTGCAAACACCTCAAAAGGGGCAGCTGCGGTGTTACCGATGCGGAGCTCCAGGGCATGTACGAAAGAGTTGTACAGCCAGAAATGTATGGTGTCAAACTTGCCGATCCAACTCCCATAATGAGGGGGCTTGCCGCAGACGGTCGGGAAACTCCACACGGAGCGCGTTCGCCGGCCGCCGCGCGACGACGAAAGTTGCAGCCGCAGCGCAGTCCTTCAACCCGCCACCCGGGGAAGTCTCGGGTTGGACCTGGCAGCAGCAGTAGATGTTACCCTGTTAACAAATAATCCTCAAACAATATCTACGAACGTACGAGGACCTATCATCATTAATGGGAGAGCCATGGGAGCTTTATTATTAGGAAGATCATCGGCATCACAATGTGGACTATTTGTTTTACCGGGAGTTATCGATGCAGATTATGAAGGTGAAATCTATATTATGGCATATACACTGAATCCACCAGTAAAGATTGCACAGGGACAACGGATTGCACAGCTGGTGCCCCTGCCACAAGTGACTCAAACAATACGACCAGTGACTGAGGAGAGTCGCGGAAACAAAGGCTTCGGATCCACAGGAAGCCTGACCCTGCTAACACTGAATCTGAGTACGAGACCCAGAAAGACTGTTCACCTGTCATTTCAAGGGGATATCTTTGTGTCTCTACACCAACAGGCACCGCATGGGTTCCAGCGAGATGGGCGAAACCTGCCGCACCTCCCAATGACGCCAGAAGAGAGACAAGCTCATCGACAGCGACTGAAGATTCAGCCGGTTCTAGCGTGGATTGAGAGTCTACTCGGACATCCACTTTACTGGGCAACGCTGTCAGACGTTTGGAGAATTATTGAATGGTTAAATGTTAGTGTGACAAGTGTTAGTCACGCTTGCTTAGGCTGCCAGAGTCAAGATCATAAGGCCTGGGTAAAACTATTCTGTGGGGGGTGTGAGAAAAAATATTGGATACATCAATCACAGCTATATTTTGGGTCAAGGTGCATTAATTGTCGTAATGCATGGATTCATGAGAATCCACTGAGGGCACTTGCAAGGTTCACAGGACAGCCAGCTCAAGAGTGTCTATATCTGTGGGAAAATCAGGAGTCATTATACTTGTCAGCGGCTGTTTGGTGGTTACAGCATCACGGACAGCGGCTAGTGCAAGAATCAAAATCTGTGCACTTACAGACTGAGTGTTTCATACATAGTGCTATCCCTACATGGATGCAGGTTACTCCCCGTAGGTGGGGACAGATGCAGAGACGATATCTAACAATAGGGAAAAAGGTAAAACAATGAAACAAAGAGGTATAATTTGTCTTTACATCCTCACACTAAGTGGAGCAATAGATGCATTGATGAGGTTTAATCAGCCAAGGGAAAATGTGTGGGTAACGTTGACCAACTTGACAGGACAGTCATCACTCTGTTTGGCTTTAGGAAGTATCAGCCATCCATTCCGTACTTGTTTGGTTGGACTTCCAGTGTGGAAACCTGGAGAGTTTTGTAGTTATGTTGTGAATCAGACACTATGCAGTGCGGCTTATACAGAGGATGATGGGAAACATCAGTGTGAGCTTATATTATCACTAAATACAACATTAGAATCCCCACCTGAGGAATTAGAACTTTTTGGAAGTGCAAAAGCTAGCATAACAGCTAAAAGAACTGGAAAATGGGTCAGCTTTCTGTCAAAAAGACAGGAACACCTTAATACACACAGGAAGGTGTGGGCTTCATTAGATTCAGCATTAGACCCTGGTAGTGTGTATGAGCAACTATATTCAAGCTGTAATGGTAGCAACATAACAACAGCAAGAGAGCTACCAACAGGAATCTTTTTAATATGTGGTGACAGAGCCTGGAATGGTATACCGATACATCCACAGGGAGGTCCCTGTTACCTGGGACGACTAAGTTTATTTCACCCGAATATGTCTGCCTTGATGAAACTTACTAACAGAACCAGGACGCAGCGGTCCATACATGAACTAGATTGTAGTGGGATAGGAGAGCCACGATTCTGGGCAGAATTTACACAGGTGTTAGTTGCAACTATTTTGCCAGGAGGAGCAGCTAATAAAGCCATGAACTTAGCAAAACAGATAGGATGTTGGGCAAAAGATGAGCTTAATCGCACTTCTGAAATTTTAGATCGGCTTACAGCAGATGTAGAAAGTGTTAACCATGCAGTATTACAAAATAGAGCAGCTATTGATTTTTTGCTTTTAGCACAAGGCCATGGATGTGAGGAATTTGAAGGAATGTGTTGCATGAACCTGACAGACAATTATTCTTCAGTCCATGCAAAGATTAGGAAATTGCAAGGAGGCCTGCACAGCTTGAAACAAGTAGATGGATTAGGGATTGAAAGCTGGTTAAAAGAATGGGGACTTTCAGGATGGTTAATGTCTCTGATCAAGTCTATAGGGGTAGTGATCTTGGTAATTGTGGTTGTACTTTTGATGTTGCCATGTATTGTCAGTCTTCTGCAAAGGGCCCTGCAGAAGACTGCCTCTGCAATATTTTTAGCACAAGTGCAAAAAGAAAACGGGGGAGATGTGGAGCAGTTTGCTAACAACTGGCTACGTGAGAAAGGGCACAGCACCGAGGAACTGCTGACAACGGCGACGTGATGGGAAAATACCAAAAAGTATCAAAGAAGAACAAAGAACAGAAGCAAGACTATGTAGAAGGCCTTGCAGAAATCATAAGGGGTGGGATTGGTATTTAACCTTAGCAAACAAGGTATCTAACCTTAGCAACCTATAGGGAGCTCGCTTTTTGCAATATGTATGAACTGATTATTATAGATATAAAAGAAGTGTGAGTACTAATAAAGTTGAGCCTTTGTGCATTAAATGATGGCTGGGCTCCCTCTGCGTTCTTTCAACACATGGCCACAACTGATCTGCTGCCCACTGTGACATGACCTCACAGTGACATGGCCACCACTGACCCACTGACCACTGTGACATGACCCACACAGTGACATGGCCACCACTTACCTGCTCCCCACTGTGACATATCCCAAACAGTAACATGATCACCACTGACCTACTGCCCACTGTGACATAGCCCCCACAGTGACATGGCAACCAGTAGCCTGTTTCTCACTGTGACATGGCCACCACTGACCTGCTGCACACTGTGACATGACCTCACAGTGACATGGCCACCACTGACCTGCTGCCTACTATGACATGGCCCCCATAGTGACATGGCCACCAGTGACCTGCTGCCCACTGTGACATGGTCCCCACAGTGACATGGCCACCACTGATCCGCTGACCACTGTGACATAGCCCCACAGTGACCTGGCCACCACTGACCTGTTACCCACAGTGACATAGCCCCCATAGTGACATGGCTACCACTGACGTGCTGCCCACTGTGACATGGCCCCCATAGAGACTTGGCCAGCACTGACCTGCTGCCCACTGTGACATAGCCCCCACAGTGACATGGCAACCAGTGGCCTGTTGCTCACTGTGACATGGCCATCACTGACCTGCTGCCCACTGTGACATGGCCCAACAGTGACGTGGCCACTACTGACCTGCTGCCCAATGTGACATAGCCCCCATAGTGACATGACCACCACTGACCTGCTGCCCACTGTGACATGGCCCCACAGTGACATGGCCAGCACTGACTGCTGCCCACTGTGACATAGCCCCCACAGTGACATGGCAACCAGTGGCCTGTTACTCACTGTGACATGGCCATCACTGACCTGCTGCACACTGTGACATTGCCCCACAGTGACGTGGCCACTACTGACCTACTGCCCACTGTGACATAGCCCCCATAGTGACATGGCCAACACTGACCTGCTGCCCACTGTGACATAGCCCCCACAGTGACATGGCCACCAATGACACGCTGACCACTGTGACATGGCCCCCACAGTGACATGGACAGCACTGACCTGCTCCCCACTGTGACATGTCCCAAACAGTAACATGATCACCACTGACATGCTGCCCACTGTGACATGGCCCCCACAGTAACATGGCCACAACTGACCTGCTGCCCAATGTGATATGGCCCCACAGTGACATGGCCACCACTGACCTGCTGCCCACGGTGACATGGCCCCCGCAGTGAAATGGCCATCAGTGACCTGCTATCCACTGTGACATAGCCCCCACAGTGACATGGCACCAGTGGCCTGTTGCTCACTGTGACATGGCCACAACTGATCTGCTGCCCACTGTGTCATGACATCACAGTGACATGGCCACCACTGAACCGCTGCCAACTGTGATGTAGCACCCACAGTGACATGGCCACCACTGACCTGCTCCCCACTGTGACATGTCCCAAATAGTAAAATGATCACCACTGACATGCTGCCCACTGTGACATGGCCCCAACAGTGACTTGGCTACCACTGACCCGCTGACAACTGTGACATGGCCCCCACAATGACATGGCCACCACTAACCTGCTGCACACGGTGACATAGACCTCATAGTGACATGGCCATCACTGACCTGCTGCACACTGTGACATGGCCCCACAGTGACGTGGCCACTACTGAACTGCTGCCCACTGTGACATGGCCCCCCATAGTGACATGGCCACCACTGACCTGCTGCCCACTGTGACATGGCCCCCACAGTGACATGGCAACCAGTGGCCTGTTGCTCACTGTGACATGGCCACAACTGACCTGCTGCACACTGTGACATGACCTCACAGTGACATGGCCACCGCTGACCTGCTGCCCAATGTGACATAGCCCCCATAGTGACATGGCCACCACTGACCTGCTGCCCACTGTGACATGGCCCCCATAGTGACATGGCCACCACTGACGTGCTGCCCACTGTGACATAGCCCCCACAGTGACATGGCAACCAGTGGCCTGTTTATCACTGTGACATGGCCACCACTGACCTGCTGCCCAATGTGACATAGCCCCCATAGTGACATGGCCACCACTGACCTGCTGCCCACTGTGACATGGCCACCATAGTGACACGGCCAGCACTGACCTGCTGCCCACTGTGACATAGCCCCCACAGTGACATGGCAACCAGTGGCCTGTTGCTCACTGTGACATGGCCACCACTGACCTGCTGCACACTGTGACATGACCTCACAGTGACATGGCCACCACTGACCTGCTGCCCAATGTGACATAGCCCCCATAGTGAAATGGCCACCATTGACCTGTTGCCCACTGTGACATGGCCCCCATAGTGACATGACCACCACTGACCTGCTGCCCACTGTGACATGGCCACTACTGACCCGCTGACCACTGTGACATAGCACCACAGTGACTTGGGCACAACTGACCTGCTGCCCACTGTGACATGGCCCCCATAGTGACATGGCCACCACTGACCTGCTGACCACTGTGACATAGCCCCCACAGTGACATGGCAACCAGTGGCCTGTTGCTCACTGTGACATGGCCACCACTGACCTGCTGCACACTGTGACATGACCTCACAGTGACATGGCCACCACTGACCTGCTGCCCACTGTGACATGGCCCCCGTAGTGACATGGCCACCACTGACCTGCTGCCCACTGTCACATAGCCCCCACAGTGACATGGCAACCAGTGGCCTGTTACTCACTGTGACATGGCCATCACTGACCTGCTGCACAATGTGACATGGCCCCACAGTGACGTGGCCACTACTGACCTGCTGCCCACTGTGACACGGCCCCCATAGTGACATGGCCACCACTGACCTGCTGCCCACTGTGACACGGCCCCAACAGTGACATGTCCACCACTGACCCGCTGACAACTGTGACATAGTCCCACAGTGACTTGGGCACCACTGACCTGCTGCCCACTGTGACATGGCCCCCATAGTGACATGGCCACCACTGACCTGCTGCCCACTGTGACATATCCCCCACAGTGACATGGCAACCAGTGGCCTGTTGCTCACTGTGACATGGCCATCACTGAACTGCTGCACACTGTGACATGGCCCCACAGTGACGTGGCCACTACTGACCTGCTGCTCACTGTGACATGGCCCCCATAGTGACATGGCCACCACTGACCTGCTGCCCAATGTGACATAGCCCCCATAGTGACATGGCCACCACTGACCTGCTGCCCACTGTGACATGGCCCCCATAGTGACATGGCCACCACTGACCTGCTGCCCACTGTGACATAGCCCCCACAGTGAGATGTCAACCAGTGGCCTGTTGCTCACTGTGACATGGCCATCACTCAGCTGCTGCACACTGTGACATGGCCCCACAGTGACGTGGCCACTACTGACCTGCTGCTCACTGTGACATGGCCCCCATAGTGACATGGCCACCACTGACCTGCTGCCCACTGTGACATGGCCCCAACAGTGACATGGCCAACACTGACCCGCTGACCACTGTGACATAGCCCCACAGTGACTTGGGCACCACTGACCTGCTGCCCACTGTGACATGGCCCCCATAGTGACATGGACACCACTGACCTGCTGCCCACTGTGACATAGCCCTCACAGTGACATGGCAACCAGTGGCCTGTTGCTCACTGTGACATGGCCATCACTTACCAGCTGCACACTGTGACATGGCCCCACAGTGACATGGCCACCACTGACCTGCTGCCCACTGTGACATAGCCCCCACAGTGACATGGCAAACAGTGGCTTGTTGCTCACTGTGACATGGCCACCACTGACCTGTTGCACACTGTGACATGACCTCACAGTGAGATGGCCACCATTGACCTGCTGCCCAATGTGACATGGCCCCCATAGTGACATGGCCAGCACTGACCTGCTGCCCACTATGACATTGCCCCTATAGAGACATAGCCACAACTGACCTGCTGCCCACTGTGACATAGCCCCCACAGTGACATGGCAACAAGTGGCCAGTTGCTCACTGTGACATGGCCATCACTGACCTGCTGCACACTGTGACATGGCCCCACAGTGACGTGGCCACTACTGACCTGCTGCCCACTGTGACATGGCCCCCATAGTGACATGGCCACCACTGACCTGCTGCCCACTGTGACATAGCCCCCACAGTGACATGGCAACCAGTAGCCTGTTGCTCACTGTGACATGGCCACCACTGACCTGCTGCACACTGTGACATGACCTCACCGTGACATGGCCACCACTGACCTGCTGCACACTGTGACATGACCTCACAGTGACATGGCCACTACTGACCTGCTGCCCACTGTGACATGGCCCCCATAGTGACATGTCCACCACTGACCTGCTGCCCACTGTGACATGGCCCCCGTAGTGACATGGCCACCACTGACATGCTACCCACTGTGACATAGCCCCCACAGTTACATGGCAACCAGTGGCTTGTTTCTCACTGTGACATGGCCACCACTGACCTGTTGCACACTGTGACATGACCTCACAGTGAGATGGCCACCACTGACCTGCTGCCCAATGTGACATAGCCCCCATAGTGACATGGCCACCATTGACCTGCTGCTCACTGTGACATGGCCCCCATAGTGACATGGCCAGCACTGACCTGCTGCCCAATGTGACATAGCCCCCATAGTGACATGGCCACCATTGACCTGCTGCTCACTGTGACATGGCCCCCATAGTGACATGGCCACCATTGACCTGCTGCTCACTGTGACATAGCCCCCACAGTGACATGGCAACCAGTGGCCTGTTGCTCACTGTGACATGGCCATCACTGAACTGCTGCACACTGTGACATGGCCCCACAGTGACGTGGCCACTACTGACCTGCTGCCCACTGTGACATGGCCCCCATAGTGACATGGCCACCACTGACCTGCTGCCCACTGTGACATGGCCCCAACAGTGACATGGCCACTACTGACCCGCAGACCACTGTGACATAGCCCCACAGTGATTTGGGCACCACTGACCTGCTGCCCACTGTGACATGGCCCCCATAGTGACATGGCCACCACTGACCTGCTGCACACTGTGACATGACCTAACCGTGACATGGCCACCACTGACCTGCTGCACACTGTGACATGACCTCACAGTGACATGGCCACTACTGACCTGCTGCCCAATGTGACATAGCCCCCATAGTGACATGACCACCACTGACCTGCTGCCCACTGTGACATGGCCCCCGTAGTGACATGTCCAGCACTGACGTGCTGCACAGTGTGACATAGCCCCCACAGTGACATGGCAACCAGTGGCCTGTTGCTCACTGTGACATGGCCATCCCTGACCTGCTGCACACTGTGACATGGCCCCACAGTGACGTGGCCACTACTGACCTGCTGCCCACTGTGACATGGCCCCCATAGTGACATGTCCACCACTGACCTGCTGCCCACTGTGACATGGCCCCCATAGTGACATGGCCACCACTGACATGCTACCCACTGTGACATAGCCCCCACAGTGACATGGCAACCAGTGGCTTGTTTCTCACTGTGACATGGCCACCACTGACCTGTTGCACACTGTGACATGACCTCACAGTGACATGGCCACCACTGACCTGCTGCCCAATGTGACATAGCCCCCATAGTGACATGGCCACCACTGACCTGCTGCCCATTGTGACATGGCCCCCATAGTGACATGGCCACCACTGACGTGCTGCCCACTGTGACATAGCCCCCACAGTGACATGGCAACCAGTGGCCTGTTGCTCACTGTGACATGGCCACCACTGACCTGCTGCACACTGTGACATGACCTAACCGTGACATGGCCACCACTGACCTGCTGCACACTGTGACATGACCTCACAGTGACATGGCCACTACTGACCTGCTGCCCAATGTGACATAGCCCCCATAGTGACATGACCACCACTGACCTGCTGCCCACTGTGACATGGCCCCCGTAGTGACATGTCCAGCACTGACGTGCTGCACACTGTGACATAGCCCCCACAGTGACATGGCAACCAGTGGCCTGTTGCTCACTGTGACATGGCCATCCCTGACCTGCTGCACACTGTGACATGGCCCCACAGTGACGTGGCCACTACTGACCTGCTGCCCACTGTGACATGGCCCCCATAGTGACATGTCCACCACTGACCTGCTGCCCACTGTGACATGGCCCCCATAGTGACATGGCCACCACTGACATGCTACCCACTGTGACATAGCCCCCACAGTGACATGGCAACCAGTGGCTTGTTTCTCACTGTGACATGGCCACCACTGACCTGTTGCACACTGTGACATGACCTCACAGTGAGATGGCCACCACTGACCTGCTGCCCAATGTGACATAGCCCCCATAGTGACATGGCCACCATTGACCTGCTGCTCACTGTGACATGGCCCCCATAGTGACATGGCCAGCACTGACCTGCTGCCCACTGTGACATAGCCCCCACAGTGACATGGCAACCAGTGGCATGTTGCTCACTGTGACATGGCCATCACTGAACTGCTGCACACTGTGACATGGCCCCACAGTGACGTGGCCACTACTGACCTGCTGCCCACTGTGACATGGCCCCCATAGTGACATGGCCACCACTGACCTGCTGCCCACTGTGACATGGCCCCAACAGTGACATGGCCACTACTGACCCGCTGACCACTGTGACATAGCCCCACAGTGACTTGGGCACCACTGACCTGCTGCCCACTGTGACATGGCCCCCATAGTGACATGGCCACCACTGACCTGCTGCCCACTGTGACATAGCCCCCACAGTGACATGGCAACCAGTGGCCTGTTGCTCACTGTGACATGGCCACCACTGACCTGCTGCACACTGTGACATGACCTCACAGTGACATGGCCACTACTGACCTGCTGCCCAATGTGACATAGCCCCCATAGTGACATGGCCACCACTGACCACTGCCCACTGTGACATGGCCCCCATAGTGACATGGCCACCACTGACCTGCTGCCCACTGTGACATAGCCCCCACAGTGACATGGCAACCAGTGGCCTGTTGCTCACTGTGACATGTCCATCACTGACCTGCTGCACAATGTGACATGGCCCCACAGTGACGTGGCCACTACTGACCTGCTGCCCACTGTGACATGGCCCCCATAGTGACATGGCCACCACTGACCTGCTGCCCACTGTGACATAGCCCCCACAGTGACATGGCAACCAGTGGCCTGTTGCTCACTGTGACATGGCCACCACTGACCTGCTGCCCACTGTGACATGGCCCCCATAGTGACATGGCCACCACTGACCACTGCCCACTGTGACATGGCCCCCATAGTGACATGGCCACAACTGACCTGCTGTCCACTGTGACATAGCCTCCATAGTGACATGGCAACCAGTGGCATGTTACTCAGTGTGACATTGCCATCACTGACCTGCTGCACACTGTGACATGGCCCAAGATTGACGTGGCCACTACTGACCTGCTGCCCACTGTGACATGGCCCCCACAGTGACATGGCAACCAGTGGCCTGTTTCTCACTGTGACATGGCCACCACTGACCTGCTGCACAGTGTGACATGACCTCACAGTGACATGGCCACCACTGACCTGCTGCCCAATGTGACATAGCCCCCATAGTGACATGGCCACCACTGACCTGCTGCCCAATGTGACATGGACTCATAGTGACATGGCCACAACTGACCTGCTGCCCACTGTGACATAGCCCCCACAGTGACATGGCAACCAGTGGCCTGTTACTCACTGTGACATTGCCATCACTGACCTGCTGCACACTGTGACATGGCCCAACAGTGACGTGGCCACTACTGACCCGCTGACCACTGTGACATGGCCCCATAGAGATTTGGCAACAACTGACCTGCTGCCCACTGTGACTTGGTCCGCACAGTGACATGGCCACCACTGACCTTCTGCACACTGTGACATGGCTCCCATAGTGACATGGCCACCACTGACCTGCTGCCCACTGTGACATAGACACCACAGTGACATGGCAACCTGTGGCCTAAAGCTCACTGAGACATGGTCACCACTGACCTGCTGCACACTGTGACATGACCTCACAGTGACATGGCCACAACTGACCTGCTGCCGACTGTGACTTGGTCCCCACAGTGACATGGCCACCACTGATCCGCTGACCACTGTGACGTAGCCCCACAGTGACCTGACCACCACTGACCTGCTACCCACTGTGACATGGCCCCCATAGTGACATGCCCACCACTGACCTGCTGCCCACTGTGACATAGCCCCCACAGTGACATGGCATCCAGTGGCCTGTTGCTCACTGTGACATGGCCACCACTGACCTGCTGCACACTGTGACATGGTCCCCACAGTGACATGGCCACCACTGATCCGCTGACCTCTGTGACATAGCCCCACAGTGACATGGCCACCACTGACCTGCTACCCACTGTGACATGGCCCCTAAGTGACATGGCCACCACTGACCTGCTGTCCAATATGACATAGCCCCCGTAGTGACATGGCCACCACTGACCTGCTGCCCACTGTGACATGGTCCCCGTAGTGACATGGCCAGCACTGACCTGCTGCCCACTGTGACATATCCCCCACAGTGACATGGCAACCAGTAGTCTGTTACTCACTGTGACATGGCCATCACTGACCTGCTGCACACTGTGACATCGCCCCACAGTGACGTGGCCACTACTGACCTGCTGCCCACTGTGACATAGCCCCCATTGTGACATGGCCACCACTGACATGCTGCCCACTGTGACATGGCCCCCATAGTGACATGGCCACCACTGACCTGCTGCCCACTGTGACATAGCCCCCACAGTGACATGGCAACCAGTGGCCTGTTGCTCACAGTGACGTGGCCACTACTGACCTGCTGTCCACTGTGACATGGCCCCCATAGTGACGTGGCCACTACTGACCTGCTGTCCACTGTGACATGGCCCCCATAGTGACATGGCCACTACTGACCCGCTGCCCACTGTGACATAGCCCCACAGTGACATGGCCACCACTGACCTGCTGCCCACTGTGACATAGCCCCCACAGTGACATGGCAACCAGTGGCCTGTAACTCACTGTGACATGGCCATCACTGACCTGCTGCACACTGTGACATGGCCCCACAGTGACATGGCCACTACTGACCTGCTGCCCACTGTGACATGGCCCCCATAGTGACATGGCCACCACTGACCTGCTGCCCACTGTGAGATGGCCCCTATAGTGACATGGCTACCACTGACCTGCTGCCCACTGTGACATAGATCCCACGGTGACATGGCAACCAGTGGCCTGTTGCTCACTGTGACATGGCCACCACTGACCTGCTGCCCAATTTGACATGGCCCCCATAGTGACATGGCCATCACTGACATGCTGCACACTGTGACATGACCCCACAGTGACGTGGCCACTACTGACCTGCTGCTCACTGTGACATGACCCCCATAGTGACATGGCCACCACTGACCTGCTGCCCACTGTGACATGGCCCCAACAGTGACATGGCCACCACTGACCCGCTGACCACTGTGACATAGCCCCACAGCGACTTGGGCACCACTGACCTGCTGCCCACTGTGACATGGCCCCCATAGTGACATGGCCACCACTGACCTTCTGCCCACTGTGACATAGCCCCACAGTGACTTGGGCACCACTGACCTGCTGCCCACTGTGACATGACCCCCATAGTGACATGGCCACTACTGACCTGCTGCACACTGTGACATGGCCCCCATAGTGACATGGCCAACACTGACCTGCTGCCCACTGTGACATGGCCCCCATAGTGACATGGCAACCACTGACCTGCTGCCCAATGTGACAGAGCCCACATAGTGACATGGCCACCATTGACCTGCTGCCCACTGTGATATGGCCCCACAGTGACGTGGCCACTACTGACCTGCTGCCCACTGTGACATGCCCCCCATAGTGACATGGCCACCACTGACCTGCTGCCCACTGTGACATGGCCCCAACAGTGACATGGCCACTACTGACTCGCTGACCACTGTGACATAGCCCCACAGTGACTTGGGCACCACTGACCTGCTGCCGACTGTGACATGGCCCCCATAGTGACATGGCCACCACTGACCTGCTGCCCACTGTGACATAGCCCCCAGAGTGACATGGCAACCAGTGGCCTGTTGCTCACTGTGACATGACCTCACAGTGACATGGCCACCACTGACCTGCTGCCCAATTTGACATAGCCCCCATAGTGACACGGCCACCACTGACCTGCTGCCCACTGTGACATGGCCACCATAGTGACACGGCCAGCACTGACCTGCTGCCCACTGTGACATAGCCCCCACAGTGACATCGCAACCAGTGGCCTGTTACTCACTGTGACATGGCCATCACTGACCTGCTGCACACTGTGACATGGCCCCATAGTGACGTGGCCACTACTGACCTGCTGCCCACTCTGACATGGCCCCCATAGTGACATGGCCACCACTGACCTGCTGCCCACTGTGACATAGCCCCCACAGTGACATGGCAACCAGTGGCCTGATGCTCACTGTGAAATGGCCACCACTGAACGGCTGCACACTGTGACATGACCTCACAGTGACATGGCCACCACTGACCTGCTGCCCAATGTGACATAGCCCCCATAGTGACATGGCCACCATTGGCCTGCTGCCCACTGTGACATGGCCCCCATAGTGACATGGCCACCACTGACCTGCTGCCCACTGTGACATGGCCCCCATAATGACATGGCCACCACTGACCTGCTGCCCACTGTGACATGGCCCCCATAGTGACATGGCCACCACTGACCTGCTGCCCACTGTGACATAGCGCCCACAGTGACATGGCAACCAGTGGCCTGTTGCTCACTGTGAAATGGCAACCACTGACCTGCTGCACACTGTGACATGACCTCACAGTGACATGGCCACCACTGACCGGCTGCCCAATGTGACATAGCCCCCATAGTGACATGGCCAGCACTGACCTGCTGCCCACTGTGACATAGACCCAACTGTGACATGGCAACCAGTGGCCTGTTGCTCACTGTGACATGGCCCCCATAGTGACATGGCAATCACTGACCTGCTGCACACTGTGACATGACCTCACAGTGACATGGCAACCAGTGGCCTGTTGCTCACTGTGACATGGACACCACTGACCTGCTGCACACTGTGACATGACCTCACAGTGACATGGCCACCACTGACCTGCTGCCCACTGTGACATGACCCCAACAGTGACATGGCTACTACTGACCCGCTGACCACTGTGACATAGCCCCACAGTGACTTGGGCACCACTGACCTGCTGCCGACTGTGACATGGCCCCCATAGTGACATGGCCACCACTGACCTGCTGCCCACTGTGACATAGCCCCCACAGTGACATGGCAACCTGTGGCCTGTTGCTCACTGTGACATGGCCATCACTGACCTGCTGCCCACTGTGACATGGCCCCACAGTGACGTGGCCACTACTGACCTGCTGCCCACTGAGACATGGCCGCCATAGTGACATGGACACCACTGACCTGCTGCCCACTGTGACATAGCACCCACAGTGACATGGCAACCAGTGGCCTGTTACTCACTGTGACATGGCCATCACTGACCTGCTGCAAACTGTGACATGGCCCCACAGTGACGTGGCCACTACTGACCTGCTGCCCACTATGACATGGTCCCCATAGTGACATGGCCACCACTGACCTGCTGCCCACTGTGACATAGCCCCCACAGTGACATGGCAACCAGTGGCCTGTTACTCACTGTGACATGGCCATCACTGACCTGCTGCACACTGCGACATGGCCCCACAGTGACGTGGCCACTACTGACCTGCTGCACACTGTGACATGGTCCCCATAGTGACATGGCCACCACTGACCTGCTGCCCACTGTGACATGGCCCCCATAGTGACATGGCCACCACTGACCTGCTGCCCACTGTGACATAGCCCCCACAGTGACATGGCAACCAGTAGCCTGTTGCTCACTGTGACATAGCCACCACTGACCTGATGCACACTGTGACATGACCTCACAGTGACATGGCCACCACTGACCTGCTGCCCACTGTGACATAGCCCCCATAGTGACATGGCCACCACTGACCTGCTGCCCACTGTGACATGGCCCCCATAGTGACATGGCCACAACTGACCTGCTGCCCATTGTGACATAGCCCCCACAGTGACATGGCCACCATTGACCTGTTGCTCACTGTGACATGGCCATCACTGACCTGCTGCACACTGTGACATGGCCCCACAGTGACGTGGCCACTACTGACCTGCTGCCCACTGTGACCTGGCCCCCATAGTGACATGGCCACCACTGACCTGCTGCCCACTGTGACATGACCCCAACAGTGACATTGCAACCAGTGGCCTGTTGCTCACTGTGACATGGCCATCACTGACCTGCTGCACACTGTGACATGGCCCCACAGTGACGTGGCCACTACTGACCTGCTGCCCACTGTGACATGGTCCCCATAGTGACATGGCCACCACTGACCTGCTGCCCACTGTGACATGGCCCCCATAGTGACATGGCCAGCAGTGACCTGCTGCCCAGTGTGACATGGCCCCAACAGTGACATGGCAACCACTGACCCGCTGACCACTGTGACATGGCCATCACTGACCTGCTGCCCACTGTGACATAGCCCCCACAGTGACATGGCCACTACTGACCTGCTGCCCACTGTGACATGGCCCCCATATTGACATGGCCAGCACTGACCTGCTGCACACTGTGACATAGCCCTCACAGTGACATGGCAACCAGTGGCCTGTTGCTCACTGTGACATGGCCATCAGTGACCTGCTGCACACTGTGACATGGCCCCACAGTGACATGGCCACTACTGACCTGCTGCCCACTGTGACATGGCCCCCATAGTGACATGGCCACCACTGAACTGCTGCCAACTGTGACATGGCCCCAACAGTGACATGGCCACTACTGACCCGCTGACCACTGTGACATAGCCCCACAGTGACTTGGGCACCACTGACCTGCTGCCCACTGTGACATGGCCCCCATAGTGACATGGCCACCACTGACCTGCTGCCCACTGTGACATAGCCCCCACAGTGACATGGCAACCAGTGGCCTGTTGCTCACTGTGACATGACCTCACAGTGACATGGCCACCACTGACCTGCTGCCCAATTTGACATAGCCCCCATAGTGACACGGCCACCACTGACCTGCTCCCCACTGTGACATGGCCACCATAGTGACACGGCCAGCACTGACCTGCTGCCCACTGTGACATAATTCCCACAGTGACATCGCAACCAGTGGACTCTTACTCACTGTGACATGGCCATCACTGACCTGCTGCACACCGTGACATGGCCCCACAGTGACGTGGCCAGTACTGACCTGCTGCCCACTGTGACATGGCCCCCATAGTGACATGGCCACCACTGACCTGCTGCCCACTGTGACATGGCCCCCATAGTGACATGGCCACCACTGACCTGCTGCCCACTGTGACATGGCCCCCATAGTGACATGGCCACCACTGACCTGCTGCCCACTGTGACATAGCCCCCACAGTGACATGGCAACCAGTGGCCTGTTGCTCACTGTGACATGGCCATCACTGACCTGCTGCACACTGTGACATGGCCCCACAGTGACGTGGCCACTACTGACCTGCTGCCCACTGTGACATGGCCCCCATAGTGACATGGCCACCACTGACCTGCTGCCCACTGTGACATGGCCCCCATAGTGACATGGCCACCACTGACCTGCTGCCCACTGTGACATAGCCCCCACAGTGACATGGCAACCAGTGGCCTGTTGCTCACTGTGACATGGCCACCACTGACCTGCTGTACACTGTGACATGACCTCACAGTGACATGGCCACCACTGACCTGCTGCCCAATGTGACATGGCCCCCATAGTGACATGGCCACCACTGACCTGCTGCCCACTGTGATATGGCCCCCATAGTGACATGGCCAGCACTGACATGCTGCCCACTGTGATATAGCCCCCACAGTGACATGGCAACCAGTGGCCTGTTACTCACGCTGACAAGGCCATCACTGACGTGCTGCACACTGCGACATGGCCCCACAGTGACGTGGCCACTACTGACCTGCTGCCCACTGTGACATGGCCCCCATAGTGACATGGCCACCACTGACCTGCTGCCCACTGTGACATGGCCCCCATAGTGACATGGCCACCACTGACCTGCTGCCCACTGTGACATAGCCCCCACAGTGACATGGCAACCAGTGGACTGTTGCTCACTGTGACATGGCCACCACTGACCTGCTGCACACTGTGACATGACCTCACAGTGACATGGCCACCACTGACCTGCAGCCCAATGTGACTTAGCCCCCATAGTGACATGGCCACCATTGACCTGCTGCCCACTGTGACATGGCCCCCATAGTGACATGGCAACCAGTGGTCTGTTGCTCACTGTGACATGGCCACTACTGACCTGCTGCCCACTGTGACATGGCCCCCATAGTGACATGGCCACCACTGACCTGCTGCACACTGTGACATGACCTCACAGTGACATGGCCACCACTGACCTGCTGCCCACTGTGACATGGCCCCCATAGTGACATGGCCACCACTGACCTGCTGCCCACTGTGACATGGCCCCCATAGTGACATGGCCACAACTGACCTGCTGCCCATTGTGACATAGCCCCCACAGTGACATGGCAACCATTGACCTGTTGCTCACTGTGACATGGCCATCACTGACCTGCTGCACACTGTGACATGGCCCCACAGTGACGTGGCCACTACTGACCTGCTGCCCACTGTGACCTGGCCCCCATAGTGACATGGCCACCACTGACCTGCTGCCCACTGTGACATGACCCCAACAGTGACATTGCAACCAGTGGCCTGTTGCTCACTGTGACATGGCCATCACTGACCTGCTGCACACTGTGACATGGCCCCACAGTGACGTGACCACTATTGACCTGCTGCCCACTGTGACATGGTCCCCATAGTGACATGGCCACCACTGACCTGCTGCCCACTGTGACATGGCCCCCATAGTGACATGGCCAGCAGTGACCTGCTGCCCAGTGTGACATGGCCCCAACAGTGACATGGCAACCACTGACCCGCTGACCACTGTGACATGGCCATCACTGACCTGCTGCCCACTGTGACATAGCCCCCACAGTGACATGGCCACTACTGACCTGCTGCCCACTGTGACATGGCCCCCATAGTGACATGGCCAGCACTGACCTGCTGCACACTGTGACATAGCCCTCACAGTGACATGGCAACCAGTGGCCTGTTGCTCACTGTGACATGGCCATCAGTGACCTGCTGCACACTGTGACATGGCCCCACAGTGACATGGCCACTACTGACCTGCTGCCCACTGTGACATGGCCCCCATAGTGACATGGCCACCACTGAACTGCTGCCAACTGTGACATGGCCCCAACAGTGACATGGCCACTACTGACCCGCTGACCACTGTGACATAGCCCCACAGTGACTTGGGCACCACTGACCTGCTGCCCACTGTGACATGGCCCCCATAGTGACATGGCCACCACTGACCTGCTGCCCACTGTGACATAGCCCCCACAGTGACATGGCAACCAGTGGCCTGTTGCTCACTGTGACATGACCTCACAGTGACATGGCCACCACTGACCTGCTGCCCAATTTGACATAGCCCCCATAGTGACACGGCCACCACTGACCTGCTGCCCACTGTGACATGGCCACCATAGTGACACGGCCAGCACTGACCTGCTGCCCACTGTGACATAATTCCCACAGTGACATCGCAACCAGTGGACTCTTACTCACTGTGACATGGCCATCACTGACCTGCTGCACACCGTGACATGGCCCCACAGTGACGTGGCCAGTACTGACCTGCTGCCCACTGTGACATGGCCCCCATAGTGACATGGCCACCACTGACCTGCTGCCCACTGTGACATGGCCCCCATAGTGATATGGCCACCACTGACCTGCTGCCCACTGTGACATGGCCCCCATAGTGACATGGCCACCACTGACCTGCTGCCCACTGTGACATAGCCCCCACAGTGACATGGCAACCAGTGGCCTGTTGCTCACTGTGACATGGCCATCACTGACCTGCTGCACACTGTGACATGGCCCCACAGTGACGTGGCCACTACTGACCTGCTGCCCACTGTGACATGGCCCCCATAGTGACATGGCCACCACTGACCTGCTGCCCACTGTGACATGGCCCCCATAGTGACATGGCCACCACTGACCTGCTGCCCACTGTGACATTGCCCCCATAGTGACATGGCCACCACTGACCTGCTGCCCACTGTGACATAGCCCCCACAGTGACATGGCAACCAGTGGCCTGTTGCTCACTGTGACATGGCCACCACTGACCTGCTGTACACTGTGACATGACCTCACAGTGACATGGCCACCACTGACCTGCTGCCCAATGTGACATGGCCCCCATAGTGACATGGCAACCAGTGGCCTGTTACTCACGCTGACAAGGCCATCACTGACGTGCTGCACACTGTGACATGGCCCCACATTGACGTGGCCACTACTGACCTGCTGCCCACTGTGACATGGCCCCCATAGTGACATGGCCACCACTGACCTGCTGCCCACTGTGACATGGCCCCCATAGTGACATGGCCACCACTGACCTGCTGCCCACTGTGACATAGCCCCCACAGTGACATGGCAACCAGTGGACTGTTGCTCACTGTGACATGGCCACCACTGACCTGCTGCACACTGTGACATGACCTCACAGTGACATGGCTACCACTGACCTGCAGCCCAATGTGACTTAGCCCCCATAGTGACATGGCCACCATTGACCTGCTGCCCACTGTGACATGGCCCCCATAGTGACATGGCCACCACTGACCTGCTGCCCACTGTGACATGGCCCCCATAGTGACATGGCAACCAGTGGCCTGTTGCTCACTGTGACATGGCCACTACTGACCTGCTGCCCACTGTGACATAGCCCCCACAGTGACATGGCAACCAGTGGCCTGTTACTCACTGTGACATGGCCATCACTGACCTGCTGCACACTGCGACATGGCCCCACAGTGACGTGGCCACTACTGACCTGCTGCCCACTGTGACATGGTCCCCATAGTGACATGGCCACCACTGACCTCCTGCCCACTGTGACATGGCCCCCATAGTGACATGGCCACCACTGACCTGCTGCCCACTGTGACATAGCCCCCACAGTGACATGGCAACCAGTAGCCTGTTGCTCACTGTGACATGGCCACCACTGACCTGCTGCACACTGTGACATGGCCCCACAGTGACGTGGCCACTACTGACCTGCTGCCCATTGTGACATGGCCCCCATAGTGACATGGCCACCACTGACCTGCTGCCCACTGTGACATAGCCCCACAGTGACTTGGGCACCACTGACCTGCTGCCCACTGTGACATGGCCCCCATAGTGACATGGCCACCACTGACCTGCTGCCCACTGTGACATGGCCCCCATAGTGACATGGCCACAACTGACCTGCTGCCCACTGTGACATAGCCCCCACATTGACATGGCAACCAGTGGCCTGTTGCTCACTGTGACATGGCCATCACTGACCTGCTGCACACTGTGACATGGCCCCACAGTGACGTGGCCACAACTAACCTGCTGCCCACTGTGACATGGCCCCCATAGTGACATGGCCACCACTGACCTGATGCCCACTGTGACATGGCCCCCATAGTGACATGGCCACCACTGACCTTCTGCCCACTGTGACATAGCCCCCACAGTGACATGGCAACCAGTGGCCTGTTGCTCACTGTGACATGGCCATCACTGACCTGCTGCACACTGTGACATAGCCCCCACAGTGACATGGCAACCAGTGGCCTGTTGCTCACTGTGACATGGCCATCACTGACCTGCTGCACACTGTGACATGACCTCACAGTGACATGGCCACCACTGACCTGCTGCCCAATGTGACATAGCCCCCATAGTGACATGACCACCACTGACCTGCTGCCCACTGTGACATGGCCCCCATAGTGACATGGCCACCACTGACCTGCTGCCCACTGTGACATAGCCCCCACAGTGACATGGCAACCAGTGGCCTGTTACTCACTGTGACATGGCCATCACTGATGTGCTGAACACTGTGACATGGCCCCCCAGTGATGTGGCCACTACTGACCTGCTGCCCACTGTGACATTGCCCCCATAGTGACATGGCCACCACTGACCTGCTGCCCACTGTGACATGGCCCCCATAGTGACATGGCCACCACTGACCTGCTGCCCACTGTGATATAGCCCCCACAGTGACATGGCAACCAGTGGCCTGTTGCTCACTGTGACATGGCCATCACTGACCTGCTGCACACTGTGACATGACCTCACAGTGACATGGCCACCACTGACCTGCTGGCCAATGTGACATAGCCCCCATAGTGACATGGCCACCACTGACCTGCTGCCCACTGTGACATGGCCCCAACAGTGACATGGCCACTACTGACCCGCTGACGACTGTGACATAGCCCCACAGTGACTTGGGCACCACTGATCTGCTGCCCACTGTGACATGGCCCCCATAGTGACATGGCCACCACTGACCTGCTGCACACTGCGACATGGCCCCACAGTGACGTGGCCACTACTGACCTGCTGCCCACTGTGACATGGCCCCCATAGTGACATGGCCACCACTGACCTGCTGCCCACTGTGACATAGCCCCCACAGTGACATGGCAACCAGTGGCCTGTTGCTCACTGCGACATGGCCATCACTGACCTGCTGCACACTGTGACATGACCTCACAGTGACATGGCCACCACTGACCTGCTGCCCAATGTGACATAGCCCCCATAGTGACATGGCCACCACTGACCTGCTGCCCACTGTGACATGGCCCCAAAAGTGACATGGCCACTACTGACTCGCTGACGACTGTGACATAGCCCCACAGTGACTTGGGCACCACTGATCTGCTGCCCACTGTGACATGGCTGCCATAGTGACATGGCCACCACTGACCTGCTGCCCACTGTGACATAGCCCCCACAGTGACATGGCAACCAGTGGCCTATTGCTCACTGTGACATGGCCATCACTGACCTGCTGCACCCTGTGACATGGCCCCACAGTGACGTGGCCACTACTGACCTGCTGCCCACTGTGACCTAGCCCCCATAGTGACATGGCCACCACTGACCTGCTGCCCGCTGTGACATAGCCCCCACAGTGACATGGCAATCAGTGGCCTGTTGCTCACTGTGACATGGCCACCACTGACCTGCTGCCCACTGTGACATGACCTCACAGTGACATGGCCACCACTGACCGGCTGCCCAATGTGACATAGCCCCCATAGTGACATGGCCACCACTGACCTGCTGCCCACTGTGACATGGCCCCCATAGTGACATGGCCAGCACTGACCTGCTGCCCACTGTGACATAACCCCCACAGTGACATGGCAACCAGTGGCCTATTACTCACTGTGACATGTCCATCACTGACCTGCTGCCCACTGTGACATGGCCCCCATAGTGACATAGCCACCACTGACCTGCTGCCCACTGTGACATAGCCCCACAGTGACTTGGGCACCACTGACCTGCTGCCCACTGTGACATGGCCCCCATAGTGACATGGCCACCACTGACCTGCTGCCCACTGTGACATGACCTCACAGTGACATGGCCACCAGTGACCTGCTGCCCAATGTGACATAGCCTCCATAGTGACATGGCCACCACTGACCTGCTGCCCACTGTGACATGGCCCCACAGTGACGTGGCCACTACTGACCTGCTGCCCACTGTGACATGGCCCCCATAGTGACATGGCCACCACTGACCTGCTGCCCACTGTGACATAGGCCCCACAGTGACATGGCAACCAGTGGCCTGTTGCTCACTGTGACATGGCCACCACTGACCTGCTGCACACTGTGACATGACCACACAGTGACATGGCCACAACTGACCTGCTGCCCACTGTGACATAGCCCCACAGTGACTTGGGCACCACCGACCTGCTGCCCACTGTGACATGGCCCCCATAGTGACATGGCCACCACTGACCTGCTGCCCACTGTGACATGGCCCCCATAGTGACATGGCCACAACTGACCTGCTGCCCACTGTGACATAGCCCCCACAGTGACATGGCAACCAGTGGCCTGCTGCACACTGTGACATGGCCCCACAGTGACGTGGCCACAACTAACATGCTGCCCACTGTGACATGGCCCCCATAGTGACATGGCCACCACTGACCTGATGCCCACTGTGACATGGCCCCCATAGTGACATGGCCACCACTGACCTGCTGCCCACTGTGACATAGCCCCCACAGTGACATGGCAACCAGTGGCCTGTTGCTCACTGTGACATGGCCACCACTGACCTGCTGCCCACTGTGACATGGCCCCAAAAGTGACATGGCCACTACTGACCCGCTGACGACTGTGACATAGCCCCACAGTGACTTGGGCACCACTGATCTGCTGCCCACTGTGACATGGCTGCCATAGTGACATGGCCACCACTGACCTGCTGCCCACTGTGACATAGCCCCCACAGTGACATGGCAACCAGTGGCCTGTTACTCATTGTGACATGGCCATCACTGACCTGCTGCACACTGTGACTTGGCCCCACAGTGACATGGCCAGCACTGACCTGCTGCCCACTGTGACATGGCCCCCATAGTGATATGGCCTGCACTGACCTGCTGCCCACTGTGACATAGCCCCCACAGTGACATGGCAACCAGTGGCCTGTTGCTCACTGTGACATGGCTACCACTGACCTGCTGCACACTGTGACATGACCTCACAGTGACATGGCCACCACTGACCTGCTGCCCAATATGACATAGCTCCCACAGTGACATGGCCACCACTGACCCGCTGACCACTGTGACCTAGCCCCACAGAGACTTGGGCACCACTGACCTGCTGCCCACTGTGACATGGCCCCCATAGTGACATGGCCACCACTGACCTGCTGCCCACTGTTACATGGCCCCCATAGTGACATGGCCACCACTGACCTGCTGCCCACTGTGAAATGGCCCGCATAGTGACATGGCCACCACTGACCTGCTGCCCACTGTGACATGGCCCCCATAGTGACATGGCCACCACTGACCTGCTGCCCACTGTGACATAGCCCCCACAGTGACATGGCAACCAGTGGACTGTTGCTCACTGTGACATGGCCATCACTGACCTGCTGCACACTATGACATGGCCCCACAGTGACATGGCAACCAGTGGCCTGTTGCTCACTGTGACATGGCCATCACTGACCTGCTGCACACTATGACATGGCCCCACAGTGACGTGGCCACTACTGACCTGCTGCCCACTGTGACATGGCCCCCATAGTGACATGGCCACCACTGACCTGCTGCCCACTGTGACATGGCCCCCATAGTGACATGGCCACCACTGACCTGCTGCACACTGTGACATAGCCCCCACAGTGACACGGCAACCAGTGGCCCGTTGCTCACTGTGATATGGCCATCACTGACCTGCTGCACACTGTGACATGTCCTCACAGTGACATGGCCACCACTGACCTGCTGCCCAATGTGACATAGCCCCCATAGTGACATGACCACCACTGACCTGCTGCCCACTGTGACATGGCCCCCATAGTGACATGGCCACCACTGACCTGCTGCCCACTGTGACATAGCGCCCACAGTGACATGGCAACCAGTGGCCTGTTGCTCACTATGACATGGCCATCACTTACCTGCTGCACACTGTGACATGGCCCCCCAGTGATGTGGCCACTACTGACCTGCTGCCCACTGTGACATGGCCCCCATAGTGACATGGCCACCACTGACCTGCTGCCCACTGTGACATGGCCCCCATAGTGACATGGCCACCACTGACCTGCTGCCCACTGTGATATAGCCCCCACAGTGACATGGCAACCAGTGGCCTGTTGCTCACTGTGACATGGCCATCACTGACCTGCTGCACACTGTGACATGACCTCACAGTGACATGGCCACCACTGACCTGCTGGCCAATGTGACATAGCCCCCATAGTGACATGGCCACCACTGACCTGCTGCCCACTGTGACATGGCACCAACAGTGACATGGCCACTACTGACCCGCTGACGACTGTGACATAGCCCCACAGTGACTTGGGCACCACTGATCTGCTGCCCACTGTGACATGGCCCCCATAGTGACATGGCCACCACTGACCTGATGCACACTGTGACATGACCTCACAGTGACATGGCCACCACTGACCTACTGCACACTGTGACATAGTCCCCATAGTGACATGGCCCCAATTAACCTGCTGTCCACTGTAACATGGCACCCATAGTGACATGGCCACCACTGACCTGCTGCCCACTGTGATTTAGCCCCCACATTGACATGGCAACCAGTGGCATGTTGCTCACTGTGACATGGCCATCACTGACCTGCTGCACACTGTGACATGGCCCCACAGTGACATGGCCACTACTGACCTGCTGCCCACTGTGACATGGCCCCCATAGTGACATGGCCACCACTGACCTTCTGCCCACTGTGACATAGCCCCACAGTGACTTGGTCACCACTGACCTGCTGCCCACTGTGACATGGCCCCCATAGTGACATGGCCACCACTGACCTGCTGCCCACTGTGAGATGGCCCCCATAGTGACATGGCCACCACTGACCTGCTGCCCACTGTGACATAGCCCCCACAGTGACATGGCAACCAGTGACCTGTTACACACTGTGACATGCCCCCCATAGTGACATGGCCACCACTGACCTGCTGCCCACTGTGACATGACCCCACAGTGACGTGGCCACTACTGACCTGCTGCTAACTGTGACATGGCCCCCATAGTGACATGGCCACTACTGACCTGCTGCCCACTGTGACATGGCCCCCATAGTGACATGGCCACCACTGACCCGCTGACCACTGTGACATAGCCCCCACAGTGACATGGCCACCACTGACCTGCTGCCCACTGTGACATAACCCCCACAGTGACATGGCAACCAGTGGCCTGTTCCTCACCGTGACATGGCCATCACTGACCTGCTGCACACTGTGACATAGCCCCACAGTGACGTGGCCACTACTGACCTGCTGCCCAATGTGACATAGCCCCCATAGTGACATGGCCACCACTGACCTGCTGCCCACTTTGACATGGCCACCATAGTGACACGGCCAGCACTGACCTGCTGCCCAATGTGACATAGCCCCCACAGTGACATGGCAACCAGTGGCCTGTTGCTCACTGTGACATGGCCACCACTGACCTGCTGCACACTTTGACATGACCTCACAGTGACATGGCCACCACTGACCTGCTGCACACTGTGACATAGTCCCCATAGTGACATGGCCACCATTGACCTGCTGCCCACTGTAACATGGCCCCCATAGTGACATGGCCACCACTGACCTGCTGCCCACTGTGACATGGCCCCCATAGAGACATGGCCACAACTGAGCTGCTGCCCACTATGACATAGCCCCCACAGTGACATGGCAACCAGTGGCCTGTTGCTCACTGTGACATGAGCTCACAGTGACATAACCACCACTGACCTGCTGCCCAATGTGACATGGCCACTGTAGTGACAGGGCCAGCACTGACCTGCTGCCCAATGTGACATAGCCCCCACAGTGACATGGCAACCAGTGGCCTGTTGCTCACTGTGACATGGTCACCACTGACCTGCTGCCCACTGTGACATGGCCCCCATAGTGACATGGCCACCACTGACCTGCTGCCCACTGTGACATGGCCCCAAAAGTGACATGGCCACCACTGACCCGCTGACCACTGTGACATGGCCCCTATAGTGACATGGCCACCACTGACCTGCTGCCCACTGTGACATAGCCCCACAGTGACTTGGGCACCACTGACCTGCTGCCCACTGTGACATTGCCCCCATAGTGACATGGCCACCACTGAGCTGCTGCCCACTGTGACATAGCCCCCACAGTGACATGGCAACCAGTGGCCTGTTGCTCACTGTGACATGAGCTCACAGTGACATGGCCACCACTGACCTGCTGCCCAATGTGACATAGCCCCCATAGTGACATGGCCACCATTGACCTGCTGCCCACTTTGAAATGGCCACCATAGTGACACGGCCAGCACTGACCTGCTGCCCAATGTGACATAGCCCCCACAGTGACATGGCAACCAGTGGCCTCTTGCTCACTGTGACATGGCCATCACTGACCTGCTGCACACTGTGACATGGCCACACAGTGACGTGGCCACTACTGACCTGCTGTCCACTGTGACATGGCCCCCATAGTGACATGGCCACTACTGACCTGCTGCCCACTGTGACATGGCCCCCATAGTGATATGGCCACCACTGACCTGCTGTCCACTGTGACATAGCCCCACAGTGACTTGGGCCCCACTGACCTGCTTCCCACTGTGACATGGCCCCCATAGTGACATGGCCACCACTGACCAGCTGCCCACTGTGACATAGCCCCCACAGTGACATGGCAACCAGTGGCCTTTTTCTCACTGTGACATGGCCATCACTGACCTGCTGCACACTGTGACATGACCCCACAGTGACGTGGCCACTACTGAATTGCTGCCCACTGTGACATGGCCCCCATAGTGACATGGCCACCACTGACCTGCTGCCCACTGTGACATGGCCCCCACAGTGACATGGCCACCACTGACCTGCTGCCCAATGTGACATAGCCCCCATATGACATGGCCACTACTGACCTGCTGTCCACTGTGACATGGCCCCCATAGTGACATGGCCAGCACTGACCTGCTGCCCACTGTGACATGGCCCCCATAGTGACATGGCCACCACTGACCTGCTGCCCACTGTGACATAGCCCCCACAGTGACATGGCAACCAGTGGCCCGTTGCTCACTGTGACATGGCCACCACTGACCTGCTGCACACTGTGATATGACCTCACAGTGACATGGCCACCACTGACCTGCTGCCCAATGTGACATAGCCCCCACAGTGACATGGCCACCACTGACCTGCTGCCCACTGTGACATGGCCCCCTTAGTGACATGGCCAGCACTGACCTGCTGCCCACTGGAACATAGACCCAACAGTGACATGGCAACCAGTGGCCTGTTACTCACTGTGACATGGCCATCACTGACCTGCTGCACACTGTGACTTGGCCCCACAGTGACATGGCCACCACTGACCTGCTGCCCACTGTGACATGGCCCCCATAGTGATATGGCCTGCACTGACCTGCTGCCCACTGTGACATAGCCCCCACAGTGACATGGCAACCAGTGGCCTGTTGCTCACTGTGACATGGCTACCACTGACCTGCTGCACACTGTGACATGACCTCACAGTGACATGGCCACCACTGACCTGCTGCCCAATATGACATAGCCCCCACAGTGACATGGCCACCACTGACCCGCTGACCACTGTGACCTAGCCCCACAGAGACTTGGGCACCACTGACCTGCTGCCCACTGTGACATGGCCCCCATAGTGACATGGCCACCACTGACCTGCTGCCCACTGTGACATGGCCCCCATAGTGACATGGCCACCACTGACCTGCTGCCCACTGTGACATAGCCCCCACAGTGACATGGCAACCAGTGGCCTGTTGCTCACTGTGACATGGCCACCACTGACCTGCTGCACACTGTGATATGACCTCACAGTGACATGGCCACCACTGACCTGCTGCCCAATGTGACATAGCCCAGATAGTGACATGGCCACCACTGACCTGATGCCCACTGTGACATAGCCCCCACAGTGACATGGCAACCAGTGGCCTGTTGCTCACTGTGACATGGCCATCACTGACCTGCTGCACACTGTGACATGGCCCCACAGTGACGTGGCCACTACTGACCTGCTGCCCACTGTGACATGGCCCCCATAGTGACATGGCCACCACTGACCTGCTGCCCACTGTGACATGGCCCCCGTAGTGAACATGGCCATCACTGACCTGATGCACACTGTGACATGGCCCCACAGTGACGTGGCCACCACTGACCTGCTGCCCACTGTGACATGGCCCCCATAGTGACATGGCCACCTTTGACCTGCTGCCCACTGTGACATGGCCCCCATAGTGACATGGCCACCACTGACCTGCTGCCCACTGTGACATAGCCCCCACAGTGACATGGCAACCAGTGGCCTGTTGCTCACTGTGAAATGGCCACCACTGACCTGCTGCACACTGCGACATGGCCCCACAGTGACGTGGCCACTACTGACCTGCTGCCCACTGTGACATGGCCCCCATAGTGACATGCACACCACTGACATGCTGCCCAGTGTGACATGGCCCCAACAGTGATATGGCCACTACTGACCCGCTGACCACTGTGACATAGCCCCACATTGACATGGCCACCACTGACCTGCTGCCCACTGTGACATGACCTCACATTGACATGGCCACCACTGACCTGCTACCCAATGTGACATAGCCCAGATAGTGACATGGCCACAACTGACCGGCTGCCCACTGTGACATAGCCCCCACAGTGACATGGCAACCAGTGGCCTGTTACTCACTGTGACATGACCATCACTGACCTGCTGCACACTGTGACATGGCCCCACAGTGACGTGGCCACCACTGACCTGCTGCCCACTCTGACATGGCCCCCATAGTGACATGGCCAGCACTGACCTGCTGCCCACTGTGACATAGCCCCCACAGTGACATGGCAACCAGTGGCCTGTTGCTCACTGTGACATGGCCACCACTGACCTGCTGCACACTGTGACATGACCTCACAGTGACATGGCCACCACTGACCTGCTGCCCAATGTGACATAGCCCCCATAGTGACATGGCCACCATTGACCTGCTGCCCACTGTGACATGGCCCCCATAGTGACATGGCCAAAACTGACCTGCTGCCCACTGTGACATAGCCCCCACAGTGACATGGCAACCAGTGGCCTGTTGCTCACTGTGACATGGCCATCACTGACCTGCTGCACACTGTGACATGGCACCACAGTGACGTGGCCACTACTGACCTGCTGTTCACTGTGACATGGCCCCCATAGTGACATGGCCACCACTGACCTGCTGCCCACTGTGACATGGCCCCAACAGTGACATGGCCACCACTGACCCGCTGACCATTGTGACATAGCCCCACAGTGACTTGGGCACCACTGACCTGCTGCCCACTGTGACATGGCCCCCATAGTGACATGGCCACCACTGACCTGCTGCCCACTGTGACATGGCCCCCATCGTGACATGGCCACCACTGACCTGCTGCCCACTGTGAAATGGCCCGCATAGTGACATGGCCACCACTGACCTTCTGCCCACTGTGACATGGCCCCCATAGTGACATGGCCACCACTGACCTGCTGTCCACTGTGACATGGCCACCATAGTGACACGGCCAGCACTGACCTGCTGCCCACTGTGACATAGCCCCCACAGTGACATGGCAAACAGTGGCCTGTTGCTCACTGTGACATGGCCATCACTGACCTGCTGCACACTGTGACATGGCCCCACAGTGACGTGGCCACCACTGACCTGCTGCCCACTGTGACATAGCCCCCACAGTGACATGGCAACCAGTGGTCTGTTGCTCACTGTGACATGGCCATCACTGACCTGCTGCACACTGTGACATGGCCCCACAGTGACGTGGCCACTACTGAACTGCTGCCCACTGTGACATAGCCCCCATAGTGACATGGCCACCACTGACCTGCTGCCCACTGTGACATGGCCCCCATAGTGACATGGCCACCACTGACCTGCTGCACACTGTGACATTGCCCCCACAGTGACATGGCAACCAGTGGCCTGTTGCTCACTGTGACATGGCCACCACTGACCTGCTGCCCAATGTGACATAGCCCCCATAGTGACATGGCCACCACTGACCTGCTGCCCACTGTGACATGGCCACCATAGTGACACGGCCACCACTGACCTGCTGCCCACTGTGACATAGCCCCCACAGTGACATGGCAACCATGGCCTGTTGCTCACTGTGACATGGCCATCACTGACCTGCTGCCCACTGTGACATGGCCCCACAGTGACGTGGCCACTACTGACCTGCTGCCCACTGTGACATGGCCCCCATAGTGACATGGCCACCACTGACCTGCTGCCCACTGTGACATGGCCCCAACAGTGACATGGCCACTACTGACCCGCTGACCACTGTGACATAGCACCACAGTGACTTGGGCACAACTGACCTGCTGCGCACTGTGACATGGACTCATAGTGACATGGCCACCACTGACCTGCTGCCCAATGTGACATAGCCCCCATAGTGACATGGCCACCACTGATCTGCTGCCCACTGTGACATGGACTCATAGTGACATGGCCACCACTGATCCGCTGACCACTGTGACATAGCCCCACAGTGACCTGGCCACCACTGATCTGCTACCCACAGTGACATGGCCCCCATAGTGACATGGCCACCACTGACCAGCTGCACACTGTGACATGACCTCACAGTGACATGGCCACCACTTACCAGCTGCCCACTGTGACATAGCCCCCATAGTGACATGGCCACCACTGACCTGCTGCCCACTGTGACATGGACCCATAGTGACATGGCCAGCACTGACCTGCTGCCCACTGTGACATGGACCCACAGTGACGTGGCCACTAGTGACCTGCTGCCCACTGTGACATGTCCCCCATAGTGACATGGCGACCACTGACCTGCTGCACACTGTGACATGACCTCACAGTGACATGGACACCACTGACCTGCTGCCCACTCTGACATAGAAACCACAGTGACATGGCAACCAGTGGCCTATTGCTCACTGAGACATGGCCACCACTGACCTGCTGCACACTGTGACATGGTCCCCACAATGACATGGCCACCACTGATCCGCTGACCACTGTGACAATGCCCCACAGTGACATGGCCACCACTGACCTGCTGCACACTGTGACATAGCCCCCACAGTGACATGGCAACCAGTGGCCTGTTGCTCACTGTGACATGGCCACCACTGACCTGCTGCACACTGTGACATGGCCCCACAGTGACGTGGCCTCTACTGACCTGCTGCCCACTGTGACATGGCCCCCATAGTGACATGGCCACCACTGACCTGCTGCCCACTGTGACATGGCCCCCATAGTGACATGGCCACCACTGACCTGCTGCCCACTGTGACATAGACACCACAGTGACATGGCAACCAGTGGCCTGTTGCTCACTGTGACATGGCCACCACTGACCTGCTGCACACTGTGACATGACCTCACAGTGACATGGCCACCACTGACCTGCTGCCCAATGTGACATAGCCCCCATAGTGACATGGCCACCACTGACCTGCTGCCCACTGTGACATGGACCCATAGTGACATGGCCACTGTGATAGACAGTAAACTGTTTGTTCATCAAATTCCATTGAAGATACTGGGAGCTCGTGACATGTTATTCCATAAACTATGTTGGCCTAAGCTTAATCTTAACTATTACACTGTGTAACGACTAACTGACTGTAAGTGCTTATCTAAGTTGAAATGCTGAAGCAAGGACTTCTACTAGGCAAAAGACTGAAAAGAGGGAGGAAGGGAAGAAGGACAAAGGGGAGAAAGACAAAGGGGAGAAGAAGAAGAAAAAAAAGGGGGTAGTGTCTATATTCTGTAAGATATAAACAAAGACTTTGTGAGCCACTCTCAGGAAAGTAGGAAATACGAGAAGCTGGTGACGTGAGGAAGACCCGGATGGAGCGACCCCCTAGCTGCAAAGTGCGCAGACGCAGGATACACCTCTCAGAGAGACCCGATAACGGAAGGCGGAGGATATAAAAAAGACGGACCCTCGGGAAGTGAGTGCGCGCCGTTGGTGGAGCAGGGACTGCCCGGCCGCCCAGCGCTGTTTTGCTTATTGCCGCTTGCTAAAATAAATAATTGAAATCTAATTTGTCCTAACTTGCATCATTTTGGCAAGATAGTCTATAACAGCCACAACTGACCTGCTGCCCACTGTGACTTCGCCCCCACAGTGACATGGCAACCAGTGGCCTGTTACTCACTGTGACATGGCCATCACTGACCTGCTGCACACTGTGACATGGCCCCACAGTGCCGTGGCCACCACTGACCTGCTGCCCAATGTGACATAGCCCCCATAGTGACATGGCCACCACTGACCTCCTGCCCACTGTGACATGGCCCCCATTGTGACATGGCCAGCACTGACCTGCTTCCCACTGTGACATAGCCCCCACAGTGACATGGCAACGAGTGGCCTATTGCTCACTGTGACATGGCCACCACTGACCTGCTGCCCACTGTGACATGGCCCCCATCGTGACATGGCCACCACTGACCTGCTGCCCACTGTGACATAGCCCCCACAGTGACATGGCAACCTGTGGCTTGTTGCTCACTGTGACATGGCCATCACTGACCTGCTGCACACTGTGACATGGCCCCACAGTGACGTGGCCTCTACTGACCTGCTGCCCACTGTGACATAGCCCCCATAGTGACATGGCCACCACTGACCTGCTGCCCACTGTGACATGGACCCATAGTGACATGGACATTACTGACCTGCTGCCCACTGTGACATGGCCCCCATAGTGACATGGCCACCACTGACCTGCTGCCCACTGTGACATGGACCCATAGTGACATGGCCACCACTGACCTGCTGCCCACTGTGACATAGCCCCCAAAGTGACATGGGCACCACTGACCTGCTGCCCACTGTGACATGGCCCCCATAGTGACGTGGCCACCACTGACCTGCTGCCCACTGTGACATGGCCCCCATTGTGACATGACCAGCACTGACCTGCTGCCCACTGTGACTTGGTCCCCACAGTGACATGGCCAACACTGACCCGCTGACCACTGTGACATGGCCCCATAGAGATTTGGCCACAACTGACCTGCTGCCCACTGTGACTTGGTCCCCACATTGACATGGGCACCACTGACCTGCTGCCCACTGTGACATGGCCCAATAGAGACTTGGCCACAACTGACCTGCTGCCCACTGTTACATAGCCCCCACAGTGACATGGCAACCAGTGGCCTGTTTCTCACTGTGACATGGCCACCACTGACCTGCTGCACACTGTGACATGACCTCACAGTGACATGGCCACCACTGACCTGCTGCCCAATGTGACATAGCCCCCATAGTGACATGGCCACCACTGACCTGCTGCCCACTGTGACATGGCCCCCATAGTGACGTGGCCACCACTGATCTGCTGCCCACTGTGACATGGCCCCCATTGTGACATGACGAGCACTGACCTGCTGCCCACTGTGACTTGGTCCCCACAGTGACATGGCCAACACTGACCCGCTGACCACTGTGACATGGCCCCATAGAGATTTGGCCACAACTGACCTGCTGCCCACTGTGACTTGGTCCCCACAGTGACATGGGCACCACTGACCTGCTGCCCACTGTGACATGGCCCAATAGAGACTTGGCCACAACTGACCTGCTGCCCACTGTTACATAGCCCCCACAGTGACATGGCAACCAGTGGCCTGTTTCTCACTGTGACATGGCCACCACTGACCTGCTGCACACTGTGACATGACCTCACAGTGACATGGCCACCACTGACCTGCTGCCCAATGTGACATAGCCCCCATAGTGACATGGCCACCACTGACCTGCTGCCCACTGTGACATAGCCCCCACAGTGACATGGCAAACAGTGGCCTGTTGCTCACTGTGACATGGCCACCACTGACATGCTGCACACTGTGACATGGCCCCCAGAGTGACATGGCCACCACTGACCTGCTCCCCACTGTGACATATCCCATACAGTAACATGATCACTACTGACATGCTGCCCACTGTCACATGGCCCCACAGTGACGTGGCCACCACTGACCTGCTGCCCACTGTGACTGGCCATCACAGTGACATGGCCACCAGTGGACTGTTGCTCATTGTGACATGGCTGTGGAGCAGTTTGCTAACAACTGGCTACGTGAGAAAGGGCACAGCACCGAGGAACTGCTGACAACGGCGACGTGATGGGAAAATACCAAAAAGTATCGAAGAAGAACAAAGAACAGAAGCAAGACTATGTAGAAGGCCTTGCAGAAATCATAAGGGGTGGGATTGGTATTTAACCTTAGCAAACAAGGTATCTAACCTTAGCAACCTATAGGGAGCTCGCTTTTTGCAATATGTATGAACTGATTATTATAGATATAAAAGAAGTGTGAGTACTAATAAAGTTGAGCCTTTGTGCATTAAATGATGGCTGGGCTCCCTCTGCGTTCTTTCAACAAATGGTGACCCCGACGTGATACGTGCCAAAGGACGTATAAGGCGCCACGAAGGATAAAGACCAGTGAAGGTAGTTCAGGTCCTTAAGCAGCGAGGACGGCGAAAGGCAACTGAAATAAGAGAAAAGGCCCGCGCCCTGGGTGTCATAAGAGGTGAACCCTGCTGATACGTGCTGCCGAGACCTGGAAAGGCTGCAACGGAAAAATTCAGGTATGGACAGGCAAGCAGCATATGATTTATTTGCATCCTGGCTGACACAACGCCGGGTTGAGGGAATAGATGTAAAAAAGGATCTTCAGGGGCTTTTAGCTTATGGGGTAGAGCAAGGTTGTTTTATTAATCCACATGCAGTTCATGAGTTATCGGAATGGCGAAAATTTGGAGATAAATTATGGGAATTAACATTGAACGATGATAAGACAGCAAAAAAGTTGGGAAAGTTATGGAGGGTGGTTCATAATGAATTGCTAAGGTATCAGGCTGAGAAAAGAGCTGCACAGGGCGCAGTTGCGGCAAAAGAGAAAAACACCAGATATGGGGAGGAGGAAACTAGGTGGCCATTACCGCCTACGTTTCGTGAGCTTGTTTTACCACCTTTACGTTCCGAAGAGACGGGACAGGAAAGCTCAGAACGAGTTCTCCCTACCGCTCCCCCCGCCCCCGCCCTGAGTAGCCCTGACGCGTCCAGCCACACTGTGACGCCGGAAAGCGAGAATTCTACTCCTGGCTCAGAAGATGAGCAGGGGATAGAAATCGCTAAAGAAAGGTGTCGGGCTTGGAATGCATTGGCACGAGAGGGGTTAGAAAAAGGGGATGAGGCGATGACTCAGATGGCGACAGCAATGGCTTTTCCAGTTCAGTTTCAGCCGAACCCAGCTGGTGGAATAAATGCTACTGTTACGGCATTAGATTGGAAGCTTTTGTCACAATTGCGCTCTACAGTGAGTTCTTATGGTGTTACTGGTGAACCGGTTCGTCAAATGTTAGATTATCTCTGGAGCACTCAACTTCTTTTGCCTGCAGATTGTCGGGGTATAGCAAAGTTAATTTTCTCTCCTAGTCAGTTGTTGTTGTTTAATGCGCATTGGCAAGCGAGAGTATTAGAATCGGTAGCGGTACAGCGGCAAGCAGGAGATCCATTACAAGGGATCACAATGGATGAATTAATGGGGTTAGGACCTTATGCTAGAGTAGAAGCTCAAGCATTGCTCGGTCCGGATAAGGTGAGAGAGGCAATGAGGTTAGTGAGAGAAGCCATAGAGCAAGTGAAAGAGCCAGGCGGAGTTCCAATGTATATGGGGATTAAGCAAGGGAGAGAAGAGACTTTGGGCAGTTTTGTAGATAAGTTGGTAAATGCAATTGAAAAAGCAAGAGTACCTATCCACATGCAGGGTGCTCTCTTAAAACAATGTATTTTACAAAATGGCAATCCTGCTACAAAGAGTTTACTGAATACATTAGGGGCAAATTGGACTGTAGAGGAGGCACTTGAAAAGGCGTCCTCGATACCCACTGGACCTCAGGCTTTTCTTGTAGAGGCAATAAAGAAATTAGGGGAAGGAATGAAAGAACAGGCTCAGGCTACTCAAAGTCAGGTTATGGCAGCCCTTGCGCCTCTCCAGACTTCGGCAGCAGTTAGAGTGCAAACACCTCAAAAGGGGCAGCTGCGGTGTTACCGATGCGGAGCTCCAGGGCATGTACGAAAGAGTTGTACAGCCAGAAATGTATGGTGTCAAACTTGCCGATCCAACTCCCATAATGAGGGGGCTTGCCGCAGACGGTCGGGAAACTCCACACGGAGCGCGTTCGCCGGCCGCCGCGCGACGACGAAAGTTGCAGCCGCAGCGCAGTCCTTCAACCCGCCACCCGGGGAAGTCTCGGGTTGGACCTGGCAGCAGCAGTAGATGTTACCCTGTTAACAAATAATCCTCAAACAATATCTACGAACGTACGAGGACCTATCATCATTAATGGGAGAGCCATGGGAGCTTTATTATTAGGAAGATCATCGGCATCACAATGTGGACTATTTGTTTTACCGGGAGTTATCGATGCAGATTATGAAGGTGAAATCTATATTATGGCATATACACTGAATCCACCAGTAAAGATTACACAGGGACAACGGATTGCACAGCTGGTGCCCCTGCCACAAGTGACTCAAACAATACGACCAGTGACTGAGGAGAGTCGCGGAAACAAAGGCTTCGGATCCACAGGAAGCCTGACCCTGCTAACACTGAATCTGAGTACGAGACCCAGAAAGACTGTTCACCTGTCATTTCAAGGGGATATCTTTGTGTCTCTACACCAACAGGCACCGCATGGGTTCCAGCGAGATGGGCGAAACCTGCCGCACCTCCCAATGACGCCAGAAGAGAGACAAGCTCATCGACAGCGACTGAAGATTCAGCCGGTTCTAGCGTGGATTGAGAGTCTACTCGGACATCCACTTTACTGGGCAACGCTGTCAGACGTTTGGAGAATTATTGAATGGTTAAATGTTAGTGTGACAAGTGTTAGTCACGCTTGCTTAGGCTGCCAGAGTCAAGATCATAAGGCCTGGGTAAAACTATTCTGTGGGGGGTGTGAGAAAAAATATTGGATACATCAATCACAGCTATATTTTGGGTCAAGGTGCATTAATTGTCGTAATGCATGGATTCATGAGAATCCACTGAGGGCACTTGCAAGGTTCACAGGACAGCCAGCTCAAGAGTGTCTATATCTGTGGGAAAATCAGGAGTCATTATACTTGTCAGCGGCTGTTTGGTGGTTACAGCATCACGGACAGCAGCTAGTGCAAGAATCAAAATCTGTGCACTTACAGACTGAGTGTTTCATACATAGTGCTATCCCTACATGGATGCAGGTTACTCCCCGTAGGTGGAGACAGATGCAGAGACGATATCTAACAATAGGGAAAAAGGTAAAACAATGAAACAAAGAGGTATAATTTGTCTTTACATCCTCACACTAAGTGGAGCAATAGATGCATTGATGAGGTTTAATCAGCCAAGGGAAAATGTGTGGGTAACGTTGACCAACTTGACAGGACAGTCATCACTCTGTTTGGCTTTAGGAAGTATCAGCCATCCATTCCGTACTTGTTTGGTTGGACTTCCAGTGTGGAAACCTGGAGAGTTTTGTAGTTATGTTGTGAATCAGACACTATGCAGTGCGGCTTATACAGAGGATGATGGGAAACATCAGTGTGAGCTTATATTATCACTAAATACAACATTAGAATCCCCACCTGAGGAATTAGAACTTTTTGGAAGTGCAAATGCTAGCATAACAGCTAAAAGAACTGGAAAATGGGTCAGCTTTCTGTCAAAAAGACAGGAACACCTTAATACACACAGGAAGGTGTGGGCTTCATTAGATTCAGCATTAGACCCTGGTAGTGTGTATGAGCAACTATATTCAAGCTGTAATGGTAGCAACATAACAACAGCAAGAGAGCTACCAACAGGAATCTTTTTAATATGTGGTGACAGAGCCTGGAATGGTATACCGATACATCCACAGGGAGGTCCCTGTTACCTGGGACGACTAAGTTTATTTCACCCGAATATGTCTGCCTTGATGAAACTTACTAACAGAACCAGGACGCAGCGGTCCATACATGAACTAGATTGTAGTGGGATAGGAGAGCCACGATTCTGGGCAGAATTTACACAGGTGTTAGTTGCAACTATTTTGCCAGGAGGAGCAGCTAATAAAGCCATGAACTTAGCAAAACAGATAGGATGTTGGGCAAAAGATGAGCTTAATCGCACTTCTGAAATTTTAGATCGGCTTACAGCAGATGTAGAAAGTGTTAACCATGCAGTATTACAAAATAGAGCAGCTATTGATTTTTTGCTTTTAGCACAAGGCCATGGATGTGAGGAATTTGAAGGAATGTGTTGCATGAACCTGACAGACAATTATTCTTCAGTCCATGCAAAGATTAGGAAATTGCAAGGAGGCCTGCACAGCTTGAAACAAGTAGATGGATTAGGGATTGAAAGCTGGTTAAAAGAATGGGGACTTTCAGGATGGTTAATATCTCTGATCAAGTCTATAGGGGTAGTGATCTTGGTAATTGTGGTTGTACTTTTGATGTTGCCATGTATTGTCAGTCTTCTGCAAAGGGCCCTGAAGAAGACTGCCTCTGCAATATTTTTAGCACAAGTGCAAAAAGAAAACGGGGGAGATGTGGAGCAGTTTGCTAACAACTGGCTACGTGAGAAAGGGCACAGCACCGAGGAACTGCTGACAACGGCGACGTGATGGGAAAATACCAAAAAGTATCAAAGAAGAACAAAGAACAGAAGCAAGACTATGTAGAAGGCCTTGCAGAAATCATAAGGGGTGGGATTGGTATTTAACCTTAGCAAACAAGGTATCTAACCTTAGCAACCTATAGGGAGCTCGCTTTTTGCAATATGTATGAACTGATTATTATAGATATAAAAGAAGTGTGAGTACTAATAAAGTTGAGCCTTTGTGCATTAAATGATGGCTGGGCTCCCTCTGCGTTCTTTCAACACATGGCCACAACTGATCTGCTGCCCACTGTGACATGACCTCACAGTGACATGGCCACCACTGACCCACTGACCACTGTGACATGACCCACACAGTGACATGGCCACCACTTACCTGCTCCCCACTGTGACATATCCCAAACAGTAACATGATCACCACTGACCTACTGCCCACTGTGACATAGCCCCCACAGTGACATGACAACCAGTGGCCTGTTTCTCACTGTGACATGGCCATCACTGACCTGCTGCACACTGTGACATGACGTCACAGTGACATGGCCACTACTGACCTGCTGCCCAATGTGACATGGCCCCCACAGTGATATGGCCAGCACTGACCTGCTGCCCACTGTGACATAGCCCCCACAGTGACATGGCAACCAGTGGCCTGTTGCTCACTGTGACATGGCCACCACTGACCTGCTGCCCACTGTGACATGACCTCACAGTGACATGGACACCACTGACCTGCTGCCCAATGTGACATAGCCCCCATAGTGACATGACCACCACTGACCTGCTGCACACTGTGACACCACCTCACAGTGACATGGACACCACTGACCTGCTGCCCAATGTGACATAGCCCCCATAGTGACATGGCCAGCTCTGACCTGCTGCCCACTGTGACATGGCCCCCACAGTGACATGGCAACCAGTGGCCTGTTTCTCACTGTGACATGGCCACCACTGACCTGCTGCACACTGTGACATGACCTCACAGTGACATGGCCACCACTGACCTGCTGCCTACTGTGACATGGCCCCCATAGTGACATGGCCACCAGTGACCTGCTGCCCACTGTGACATGGTCCCCACAGTGACATGGCCACCACTGATCCGCTGACCACTGTGACATAGCCCCACAGTGACCTGGCCACCACTGACCTGTTACCCACAGTGACATAGCCCCCATAGTGACATGGCTACCACTGACGTGCTGCCCACTGTGACATGGCCCCCATAGAGACTTGGCCAGCACTGACCTGCTGCCCACTGTGACATAGCCCCCACAGTGACATGGCAACCAGTGGCCTGTTGCTCACTGTGACATGGCCATCACTGACCTGCTGCACACTGTGACATGGCCCCACAGTGACGTGGCAACTACTGACCTGCTGCCCAATGTGACATAGCCCCCATAGTGACATGACCACCACTGACCTGCTGCCCACTGTGACATGGCTCCCTTCGTGACATGGCCAGCACTGACTGCTGCCCACTGTGACATAGCCCCCACAGTGACATGGCAACCAGTGGCCTGTTACTCACTGTGACATGGCCATCACTGACCTGCTGCACACTGTAACATTGCCCCACAGTGACGTGGCCACTACTGACCTACTGCCCACTGTGACATAGCCCCCATAGTGACATGGCCAGCACTGACCTGCTGCCCACTGTGACATAGCCCCCACAGTGACATGGCCACCAATGACACGCTGACCACTGTGACATGGCCCCCACAGTGACATGGACAGCACTGACCTGCTCCCCACTGTGACATGTCCCAAACAGTAACATGATCACCACTGACATGCTGCCCACTGTGACATGGCCCCCACAGTAACATGGCCACAACTGACCTGCTGCCCAATGTGACATGGCCCCACAGTGACATGGCCACCACTGACCTGCTGCCCACGGTGAAATGGCCCCCGCAGTGAAATGGCCAGCAGTGACCTGCTATGCACTGTGACATAGCCCCCACAGTGACATGGCACCAGTGGCCTGTTGCTCACTGTGACATGGCCACAACTGATCTGCTGCCCACTGTGTCATGACATCACAGTGACATGGCCACCACTGAACCGCTGCCAACTGTGATGTAGCACCCACAGTGACATGGCCACCACTGACCTGCTCCCCACTGTGACATGTCCCAAATATTAAAATGATCACCACTGACATGCTGCCCACTGTGACATGGCCCCCACAGTGACTTGGCTACCACTGACCCGCTGACCACTGTGACATGGCCCCCACAATGACATGGCCACCACTAACCTGCTGCACACGGTGACATAGACCTCATAGTGACATGGCCATCACTGACCTGCTGCACACTGTGACATGGCCCCACAGTGACGTGGCCACTACTGAACTGCTGCCCACTGTGACATGGCCCCCATAGTGACATGGCCACCACTGACCTGCTGCCCACTGTGACATGGCCCCCATAGTGACACGGCCAGCACTGACCTGCTGCCCACTGTGACATAGCCCCCACAGTGACATGGCAACCAGTGGCCTGTTGCTCACTGTGACATGGCCACCACTGACCTGCTGCACACTGTGACATGACCTCACAGTGACATGGCCACCACTGACCTGCTGCCCAATGTGACATAGCCCCCATAGTGAAATGGCCACCATTGACCTGCTGCCCACTGTGACATGGCCCCCATAGTGACATGGCCAGCACTGACCTGTTGCCCACTGTGACATAGACCCAACAGTCACATGGCAACCAGTGGCCTGTTGCTCACTGTGACATGGCCATCACTGACCTGCTGCACACTGTGACATGGCCCCACAGTGCCGTGGCCACTACTGACTTGCTGCCCACTGTGACATGGCCCCCATAGTGACATGGCCACCACTGACCTGCTGCCCACTGTGACATGGCCCCAACAGTGACATGGCCACTACTGACCCGCTGACCACTGTGACATAGCACCACAGTGACTTGGGCACAACTGAACTGCTGCCCACTGTGACATGGCCCCCATAGTGGCATGGCCACCACTGACCTGCTGACCACTGTGACATAGCCCCCACAGTGACATGGCAACCAGTGGCCTGTTGCTCACTGTGACATGGCCACCACTGACCTGCTGCACACTGTGACATGGCCCCACAGTGACGTGGCCACTACTGACCTGCTGCTCACTGTGACATGGCCCCCATAGTGACATGGCCACCAATGACCTGCTGCCCAATGTGACATAGCCCCCATAGTGACATGGCCACCACTGACCTGCTGCCCACTGTGACATGGCCCCCATAGTGACATGGCCACCACTGAACTGCTGCCCAATCTGACATAGCCCCCACAGTGACATGGCAACCAGTGGCCTGTTGCTCACTGTGACATGGCCATCACTCAGCTGCTGCACACTGTGACATGGCCCCACAGTGACGTGGCCACTACTGACCTGCTGCTCACTGTGACATGGCCCCCATAGTGACATGGCCACCACTGACCTGCTGCCCACTGTGACATGGCCCCAACAGTGAAATGGCCACCACTGACCCGCTGACCACTGTGACATAGCCCCACCGTGACTTGGGCACCACTGACCTGCTGCCCACTATGACATGGCCCCCATAGTGACATGGGCACCACTGACCTGCTGCCCACTGTGACATGGCCCCCATAGTGCCATGGCCACCACTGACCTGCTGCCCACTGTGACATAGACCCCACAGTGACATGGCAACCAGTGGCCTGTTGCTCACTGTGACATGGCCATCACTGACCTGCTGCACACTGTGACATGGCCCCATAGTGTCGTGGCCACTACTGACCTGCTGCTCACTGTGACATGGCCCCCATAGTGACATGGCCACCACTGACCTGCTGCCCACTGTGACATGGCCCCAACAGTGACATGGCCACCACTGACCCTCTGACCACTGTGACATAGCCCCGAAGTGACATGGGCACCACTGACCTGCTGCCCACTGTGACATGGCCCCCATAGTGACATGGCCACCACTGACCTGCTGCCCACTGTGACATATCCCCCACAGTGACATGGCAACCAGTGGCCTGTTGCTCACTGTGACATGGCCATCACTGACCTGTTGCACACTGTGACATGGCCCCACAGTGACGTGGCCACTACTGATATGCTGACCACTGTGACATGGCCCCCATAGTGACATGGCCACCACTGACCTGCTGTCCACTGTGACATGACACCCATAGTGACATGGCCACCACTGATCTGCTGCACACTGTGACATAGACCCCACACTGACATGGCAACCAGTGGCCTGTTGCTCACTGTGACATGGCCATCACTGACCTGCTGCACACTGTGACATGGCCCCCATAGTGACATGGCCAGCACTGATCTGCTGCCCACTGTGACATAGCCCCCATAGTGACATGACCACCACTGACCTGCTGCCCACTGTGACATGGCCCCCGTAGTGACATGGGCACCACTGACCTGCTGCCCACTGTGACATAGCCCCCACAGTGACATGACCACCACTGACCTGCTGCCCACTGTGACATGGCCCCCATAGTGACATGGCCACCACTGACCTGCTGCCCACTGTGACATGGCCCCAACAGTGACATGGCCACTACTGACCCGCTGACCACTGTGACATAGCCCCACAGTGACTTGGGCACCACTGACCTGCTGCCCACTGTGACATAGACCCCACAGTGACATGGCAACCAGTGGCCTGTTGCTCACTGTGACATGTCCATCACTGACCTGCTGCACACTGTGACATGGCCCCACAGTGACGTGGCCACTACTGACCTACTGCCCACTGTGACATGGCCCCCATTGTGACATGGCCACCACTGACCTGCTGCCCACTGTGACATAGTCCCCACAGTGACATGGCAACCAGTGGCCTGTTGCTCACTGTGACATGGCCATCACTGACCTGCTGCACACTGTGACATGGCCCCACAGTGAGATGGCCACTACTGACCTGCTGCCCACTGTGACATGACCCCCATAGTGACATGGCCACCACTGACCTGCTGCCCACTGTGACATAGCCCCCACAGTGACATGGCAACCAGTGGCCTGTTGCTCACTGTGACATGGCCACCACTGACCTGCTGCACACTGTGACATGACCTCACAGTGACATGGCCACTACTGACCTGCTGCCCAATGTGACATAGCCCCCATAGTGACATGACCACCACTGACCTGCTGCCCACTGTGACATGGCCCCCGTAGTGACATGGCCACCACTGACCTGCTGCCCACTGGGACATGGCCCCAACAGTGACATGGCCACCACTGACCCTCTGACCACTGTGACATAGCCCCGAAGTGACATGGGCACCACTGACCTGCTGCCCACTGTGACATGGCCCCCATAGTGACATGGCCACCACTGACCTGCTGCCCACTGTGACATATCCCCCACAGTGACATGGCAACCAGTGGCCTGTTGCTCACTGTGACATGGCCATCACTGACCTGCTGCACACTGTGACATGGCCCCACAGTGACGTGGCCACTACTGATATGCTGACCACTGTGACATGGCCCCCATAGTGACATGGCCACCACTGACCTGCTGTCCACTGTGACATGGCACCCATAGTGACATGGCCACCACTGATCTGCTGCACACTGTGACATAGACCCCACACTGACATGGCAACCAGTGGCCTGTTGCTCACTGTGACATGGCCATCACTGACCTGCTGCACACTGTGACATGGCCCCCATAGTGACATGGCCAGCACTGATCTGCTGCCCACTGTGACATAGCCCCCATAGTGACATGACCACCACTGACCTGCTGCCCACTGTGACATGGCCCCCGTAGTGACATGGGCACCACTGACCTGCTGCCCACTGTGACATAGCCCCCACAGTGACATGACCACCACTGACCTGCTGCCCACTGTGACATGGCACCCATAGTGACATGGCCACCACTGACCTGCTGCCCACTGTGACATGGCCCCAACAGTGACATGGCCACTACTGACCCGCTGACCACTGTGACATAGCCCCACAGTGACTTGGGCACCACTGACCTGCTGCCCACTGTGACATAGACCCCACAGTGACATGGCAACCAGTGGCCTGTTGCTCACTGTGACATGTCCATCACTGACCTGCTGCACACTGTGACATGGCCCCACAGTGACGTGGCCACTACTGACCTACTGCCCACTGTGACATGGCCCCCATTGTGACATGGCCACCACTGACCTGCTGCCCACTGTGACATAGTCCCCACAGTGACATGGCAACCAGTGGCCTGTTGCTCACTGTGACATGGCCATCACTGACCTGCTGCACACTGTGACATGGCCCCACAGTGAGATGGCCACTACTGACCTGCTGCCCACTGTGACATGACCCCCATAGTGACATGGCCACCACTGACCTGCTGCCCACTGTGACATAGCCCCCACAGTGACATGGCAACCAGTGGCCTGTTGCTCACTGTGACATGGCCACCACTGACCTGCTGCACACTGTGACATGACCTCACAGTGACATGGCCACTACTGACCTGCTGCCCAATGTGACATAGCCCCCATAGTGACATGACCACCACTGACCTGCTGCCCACTGTGACATGGCCCCCGTAGTGACATGTCCAGCACTGACGTGCTGCCCACTCTGACATATCCCCCACAGTGACATGGCAACAAGTTGCTTGTTGCTCACTGTGACATGGCCACCACTGACCTGTTGCACACTGTGACATGACCTCACAGTGAGATGGCCAGCACTGACCTGCTGCCCACTGTGACATAGCCCCCACAGTGACATGGCAACCAGTGGCCTGTTGCTCATTGTGACATGGCCATCACTGACCTGCTGCAAACTGTGACATGGCCCCACAGTGACGTGGCCACTACTGACCTGCTGCCCACTGTGACATGGCCCCCATAGTGACATGGCCACCACTGACCTGCTGCCCACTGTGACGTAGCCCCCACAGTGACATGGCAAACAGTGGCCTGTTGCTCACTGTGACATGGCTACCACTGACCTGCTGCACACTGTGACACGACCTCACAGTGACATGGCCAACACTGACCTGCTGCCCAATGTGACATAGCCCCCATAGTGACATGGCCACCATTGACCTGCTGCCCACTGTGACATGGCCCCCATAGTGACATGGCCACCACTGACCTGCTGCCCACTGTGACATAGCACCCACAGTGACATGGCAACCAGTGGCCTCTTGCTCACTGTGACATGGCCATCACTGACCTGCTGCACACTGTGACATGGCCCCACAGTGACGTGGCCACTACTGACCTGCTGCCCACTGTGACATGGCCCCCATAGTGACATGGCCACCACTGACCTGCTGCCCACTGTGACATGGCCCCAACAGTGACATGGCCACTACTGACCCGCTGACCACTGTGACATAGCCCCACAGTGACTTGGGCACCACTGACCTGCTGCCCACTGTAACATGACCTCACCGTGACATGGCCACCACTGACCTGCTGCACACTGTGACATGACCTCACAGTGACATGGCCACTACTGACCTGCTGACCAATGTGACATACCCCCCATAGTGACATGACCACCACTGACCTCCTGCCCACTGTGACATGGCCCCCGTAGTGACATGGGCACCACTGACCTGCTGCCCACTGTGACATAGCCCTCACTGTGACATGGCCACCACTGACCTGCTGCACACTGTGACATGACCTCACCGTGACATGGCCACCACTGACCTGCTGCACACTGTGACATGACCTCACAGTGACATGGCCACTACTGACCTGCTGCACACTGTGACATGACCTCACAGTGACATGTCCACCACTGACCTGCTGCCCACTGTGACATGGCCCCCATAGTGACATGGCCACCACTGACATGCTACCCACTGTGACATAGCCCCCACAGTGACATGGCAACCAGTGGCTTGTTTCTCACTGTGACATGGCCACCACTGACCTGTTGCACACTGTGACATGACCTCACAGTGAGATGGCCACCACTGACCTGCTGCCCAATGTAACATAGCCCCCATAGTGACATGGCCACCATTGACCTGCTGCCCACTGTGACATGGCCCCCATAGTGACATGGACACCACTGACCTGCTGCCCACTGTGACATAGCCCCCACAGTGACATGGCAACCAGTTGCCTGTTGCTCACTGTGACATGTCCATCACTGACCTGCTGCACACTGTGACATGGCCCCACAGTGACGTGGCCACTACTGACCTGCTGCCCACTGTGACATGGCCCCCATAGTGACATGGCCACCACTGACCTGCTGCCCACTGTGACATAGCCCCCACAGTGACATGGCAACCAGTGGCCTGTTGCTCACTGTGACATGGCCATCACTGACCTGCTGCACACTGTGACATGGCCCCACAGTGACGTGGCCACCACTGACCTGCTGCACACTGTGACATGACCTCACAGTGACATGGCCACTACTGACCTGCTGCCCAATGTGACATAGTCCCCATAGTGACATGACCACCACTGACCTGCTGCCCACTGTGACATGGCCCCCGTAGTGACATGTCCAGCACTGACGTGCTGCCCACTGTGACATAGACCCCACAGTGACATCGCAACCACTGTCCTGTTGCTCACTGTGACATGGCCATCACTGACCTGTTGCACACTGTGACATGACCTCACAGTGAGATGGCCACCACTGACCTGCTGCCCAATGTGACATGACCCCATAGTGACATGGCCAGCACTGACCTGCTGCCCACTATGACATAGCCCCCACAGTGACATGGCAACCATGGCCTGTTGCTCACTGTGACATGGCATCACTGACCTGTTGCACACTGTGACATGACCTCACAGTGAGATGGCCACCACTGACCTGCTGCCCACTGTGACATGACCCCATAGTGACATGGCCAGCACTGACCTGCTGCCCACTATGACATAGCCCCCACAGTGACATGGCAACCAGTGGCCTGTTGCTCACTGTGACATGGCCATCACTGACCTGCTGCACACTGTGACATGGCCCCACAGTGACGTGGCCACTACTGACCTGCTGCCCACTGTGACATGGCCCCCATAGTGACATGGCCACCACTGACCTGCTGCCCACTGGGACATGGCCCCAACAGTGACATGGCCAGTACTGACCCGCTGACCACTGTGACATAGCCCCACAGTGACTTGGGCACCACTGACCTGCTGCCCACTGTGACATGGCCACATAGTGACATGGCCACCACTGACCTGCTCCCCACTGTGACATGACCTCACCGTGACATGGCCACCACTGACCTGCTGCACACTGTGACATGACCTCACAGTGACATGGCCACTACTGACCTGCTGCACACTGTGACATGACCTCACAGTGACATGTCCACCACTGACCTGCTGCCCACTGTGACATGGCCCCCATAGTGACATGGCCACCACTGACATGCTACCCACTGTGACATAGCCCCCACAGTGACATGGCAACCAGTGGCTTGTTTCTCACTGTGACATGGCCACCACTGACCTGTTGCACACTGTGACATGACCTCACAGTGAGATGGCCACCACTGACCTGCTGCCCAATGTAACATAGCCCCCATAGTGACATGGCCACCATTGACCTGCTGCTCACTGTGACATGGCCCCCATAGTGACATGGCCAGCACTGACCTGCTGCCCACTGTGACATGGCCCCAACAGTGACATGGCCACTACTGACCCGCTGACCACTGTGACATAGCCCCACAGTGACTTGGGCACCACTGACCTGCTGCCCACTGTGACATGGCCCCACAGTGACGTGGCCACTACTGACCTGCTGCCCACTGTGACATGGCCCCCATAGTGACATGGCCACCACTGACCTGCTGCCCACTGTGACATAGCCCCCACAGTGACATGGCAACCAGTGGCCTGTTGCTCACTGTGACATGGCCATCACTGACCTGCTGCACACTGTGACATGGCCCCACAGTGACGTGGCCACCACTGACCTGCTGCACACTGTGACATGACCTCACAGTGACATGGCCACTACTGACCTGCTGCCCAATGTGACATAGTCCCCATAGTGACATGACCACCACTGACCTGCTGCCCACTGTGACATGGCCCCCGTAGTGACATGTCCAGCACTGACGTGCTGCCCACTGTGACATAGACCCCACAGTGACATGGCAACCAGTGTCCTGTTGCTCACTGTGACATGGCCATCACTGACCTGTTGCACACTGTGACATGACCTCACAGTGAGATGGCCACCACTGACCTGCTGCCCACTGTGACATGACCCCATAGTGACATGGCCAGCACTGACCTGCTGCCCACTATGACATAGCCCCCACAGTGACATGGCAACCAGTGGCCTGTTGCTCACTGTGACATGGCCAACACTGACCTGCTGCCCAATGTGACATAGCCCCCATAGTGACATGGCCACCATTGACCTGCTGCCCACTGTGACATGACCTCACCGTGACATGGCCACCACTGACCTGCTGCCCACTGTGACATGGCCCCAACAGTGACATGGTCACCACTGACCCGCTGACCACTGTGACATAGCCCCCATAGTGCCATGGCCACCACTGACCTGCTGCCCACTGTGACATAGCCCCACAGTGACATGGGCACCACTGACCTGCTGCCCACTGTGACATGGCCCCCATAGTGCCATGGCCACAACTGACCTGCTGCCCACTGTGACATAGCCCCCACAGTGACATGGCAACGAGTGGCCTGTTGCTCACTGTGACATGGCCATCACTGACCTGCTGCACACTGTGACATGGCCCCCATAGTGACATGGCCACCACTGACCTGCTGCCCAATGTGACTTAGCCCCCATAGTGACATGGACACCATTGACCTGCTGCCCACTGTGACATCGCCCCCATAGTGACATGGCCACCACTGACCTGCTGCCCAATGTGACTTAGCCCCCATAGTGACATGGCCACCACTGACCTGCTTCCCACTGTGACATGGCCACCATAGTGACACGGCCAGCACTGACCTGCTGCCCACTGTGACATGGCCCCCATAGTGACAATGCCAGCACTGACCTGTTGCCCACTGTGACATAGACCCAACAGTGACATGGCAACCAGTGGCCTGTTGCTCACTTTGACATGGCCATCACTGACCTGCTGCACCCTGTGACATGGCCCCACAGTGACGTGGCCACTACTGACCTGCTGCCCACTGTGACATGGCCCCAACAGTGACATGGCCACTACTGACCTGCTGATCACTGTGACATAGCACCACAGTGACTTGGGCACAACTGACCTCCTGCACACTGTGACATGGCCCCCATAGTGACATGGCCACCACCGACCTGCTGCGCACTGTGACATGGCCCCCATTGTGACATGGCCAGCAGTGACCTGCTGCCCACTGTGACTTGGTCCCCACAGTGACATGGCCAACACTGACCCTCTGACCACTGTGACATAGCCCCACAGTGAGTTGGGCACCACTGACCTGCTGCCCACTGTGACATGGCCCCCATAGTGACATGGACACCACTGACCTGCTGCCCACTGTGACATAGCCCCCACAGTGACATGGCAACCAGTGGCCTGTTGCTCACTGTGACATGGCCATCACTTACCAGCTGCACACTGTGACATGGCCCCACAGTGACATGGCCACCACTGACCTGCTGCCCACTGTGACATGGCCACCACTGACCTGCTGCACACTGTGACATGACCTCACAGTGACATGGCCACCACTGACATGCTGCCTACTGTGACATGGCCCCCATAGTGACATGGCCACCACTGACCTGCTGCCCACTGTGACATAGCCCCCACAGTGACATGGCAACCAGTGGCCTGTTACTCACTGTGACATGGCCATCACTGACCTGCTGCACACTGTGACATGGCCCCACAGTGACGTGGCCACTACTGACCTGCTGCCCACTGTGACATGGCCCCCATAGTGACATGGCCACCACTGACCTGCTGCCCACTATGACATAGCCCCCACAGTGACATGGCAACCAGTGGCCTGTTGCTCACTGTGACATGTCCATCACTGACCTGCTTCACACTGTGACATGGCCCCACAGTGACGTGGCCACTACTGACCTGCTGCCCACTGTGACATGGCCCCCATAGTGACATGGCCACCACTGACCTGCTGCCCACTGTGACATAGCCCCCACAGTGACATGGCAACCAGTGGCCTGTTGCTCACTGTGACATGGCCATCACTGACCTGCTGCACACTGTGACATGGCCCCACAGTGACGTGGCCACCACTGACCTGCTGCACACTGTGACATGACCTCACAGTGACATGGCCACTACTGACCTGCTGCCCAATGTGACATAGTCCCCATAGTGACATGACCACCACTGACCTGCTGCCCACTGTGACATGGCCCCCGTAGTGACATGTCCAGCACTGACGTGCTGCCCACTGTGACATAGACCCCACAGTGACATGGCAACCAGTGTCCTGTTGCTCACTGTGACATGGCCATCACTGACCTGTTGCACACTGTGACATGACCTCACAGTGAGATGGCCACCACTGACCTGCTGCCCAATGTGACATGACCCCATAGTGACATGGCCAGCACTGACCTGCTGCCCACTATGACATAGCCCCCACAGTGACATGGCAACCAGTGGCCTGTTGCTCACTGTGACATGGCCATCACTGACCTGTTGCACACTGTGACATGACCTCACAGTGAGATGGCCACCACTGACCTGCTGCCCACTGTGACATGACCCCATAGTGACATGGCCAGCACTGACCTGCTGCCCACTATGACATAGCCCCCACAGTGACATGGCAACCAGTGGCCTGTTGCTCACTGTGACATGGCCATCACTGACCTGCTGCACACTGTGACATGGCCCCACAGTGACGTGGCCACTACTGACCTGCTGCCCACTGTGACATGGCCCCCATAGTGACATGTCCACCACTGACCTTCTGCCCACTGTGACATGGCCCCAACAGTGACATGGCCACTACTGACCCGCTGACCACTGTGACATAGCCCCACAGTGACTTGGGCACCACTGACCTGCTGCCCACTGTGACATGGCCACATAGTGACATGGCCACCACTGACCTGCTCCCCACTGTGACATGACCTCACCGTGACATGGCCACCACTGACCTGCTGCACACTGTGACATGACCTCACAGTGACATGGCCACTACTGACCTGCTGCCCAATGTGACATACCCCCCATAGTGACATGACCACCACTGACCTCCTGCCCACTGTGACATGGCCCCCGTAGTGACATGGGCACCACTGACCTGCTGCCCACTGTGACATAGCCCTCACAGTGACATGGCAACCAGTGGCCTGTTGCTCACTGTGACATGGCCATCACTGACCTGCTGCACACTGTGACATGGCCCCACAGTGACGTGGCCACTACTGACCTGCTGCCCACTGTGACATGGCCCCCATAGTGACATGTCCACCACTGACCTGCTGCCCACTGTGACATGGCCCCCATAGTGACATGTCCACCACTGACCTGTTGCCCACTGTGACATAGCCCCCACAATGACATGGCAACCAGTGGCCTGTTGCTCACTGTGACATGGCCATCACTGACCTACTGCCCAATGTGACATAGCCCCCATAGTGACAAGGCCACCACTGACCTGCTGCCCACTGTGACATTGCCCCTATAGAGACATAGCCACAACTGACCTGCTGCCCACTGTGACATCGCCCCCACAGTGACATGGCAACAAGTGGCCAGTTGCTCACTGTGACATGGCCATCACTGACCTGCTGCACACTGTGACATAGCCCCACAGTGACTTGGGCACCACTGACCTGCTGCCCACTGTGACATGGCCCCCATAGTGACATGGCAACCACTGACCTGCTGCCCACTGTGACATAGCCCCCACAGTGACATGGCAACCAGTGGCCTGTTGCTCACTGTGACATGGCCACCACTGACCTGCTGCACACTGTGACATGACCTCACCGTGACATGGCCACCACTGAGCTGCTGCACATTGTGACATGACCTCACAGTGACATGGCCACTACTGACCAGCTGCACACTGTGACATGACCTCACAGTGACATGTCCACCACTGACCTGCTGCCCACTGTGACATGGCCCCCATAGTGACATGGCCACCACTGACATGCTACCCACTGTGACATAGCCCCCACAGTGACATGGCAACCAGTGGCTTGTTTCTCACTGTGACATGGCCACCACTGACCTGTTGCACACTGTGACATGACCTCACAGTGAGATGGCCACCACTGACCTGCTGCCCAATGTAACATAGCCCCCATAGTGACATGGCCACCATTGACCTGCTGCTCACTGTGACATGGCCCCCATAGTGACATGGCCAGCACTGACCTGCTGCCCACTGTGACATGGCCCCAACAGTGACATGGCCACTACTGACCCGCTGACCACTGTGACATAGCCCCACAGTGACTTGGGCACCACTGACCTGCTGCCCACTGTGACATGGCCCCCATAGTGACATGGACACCACTGACCTGCTGCCCACTGTGACATAGCCCCCACAGTGACATGGCAACCAGTGGCCTGTTGCTCACTGTGACATGTCCATCACTGACCTGCTGCACACTGTGACATGGCCCCACAGTGACGTGGCCACTACTGACCTGCTGCCCACTGTGACATGGCCCCCATAGTGACATGGCCACCACTGACCTGCTGCCCACTGTGACATAGCCCCCACAGTGACATGGCAACCAGTGGCCTGTTGCTCACTGTGACATGGCCATCACTGACCTGCTGCACACTGTGACATGGCCCCACAGTGACGTGGCCACCACTGACCTGCTGCACACTGTGACATGACCTCACAGTGACATGGCCACTACTGACCTGCTGCCCAATGTGACATAGTCCCCATAGTGACATGACCACCACTGACCTGCTGCCCACTGTGACATGGCCCCCGTAGTGACATGTCCAGCACTGACGTGCTGCCCACTGTGACATAGACCCCACAGTGACATGGCAACCAGTGTCCTGTTGCTCACTGTGACATGGCCATCACTGACCTGTTGCACACTGTGACATGACCTCACAGTGAGATGGCCACCACTGACCTGCTGCCCACTGTGACATGACCCCATAGTGACATGGCCAGCACTGACCTGCTGCCCACTATGACATAGCCCCCACAGTGACATGGCAACCAGTGGCCTGTTGCTCACTGTGACATGGCCATCACTGACCTGCTGCACACTGTGACATGGCCCCACAGTGACGTGGCCACTACTGACCTGCTGCCCACTGTGACATCGCCCCCATAGTAACATGGCCACCACTGACCAGCTGCCCACTGTGACATGCCCCAACAGTGACATGGCCACTACTGACCCGCTGACCACTGTGACATAGCACCACAGTGACATGGGCACCACTGACCTGCTGCCAACTGTGACATGGCCCCCATAGTGACATGGCCACCACTGACCTGCTGCCCATTGTGACATAGCCCCCACAGTGACATGGCAACCAGTGGCCTGTTGCTCATTGTGACATGGCCATCAGTGACCTGCTGCACACTGTGACATGGCCCCACAGTGACGTGGCCACTACTGACCTGCTGCCCACTGTGACATGGCCCCCATAGTGACATGGCCACCAATGACCTGCTGCCCACTGTGACATAGCCCCCACAGTGACATGGCAACCAGTGGCCTGTTGCTCACTGTGACATGGCCATCACTGACCTGCTGCACACTGTGACATGGCCCCACAGTGACGTGGCCACCACTGACCTGCTGCACACTGTGACATGACCTCACAGTGACATGGCCACTACTGACCTGCTGCCCAATGTGACATAGTCCCCATAGTGACATGACCACCACTGACCTGCTGCCCACTGTGACATGGCCCCCGTAGTGACATGTCCAGCACTTACGTGCTGCCCACTGTGACATAGACCCCACAGTGACATGGCAACCAGTGTCCTGTTGCTCACTGTGACATGGCCATCACTGACCTGTTGCACACTGTGACATGACCTCACAGTGAGATGGCCACCACTGACCTGCTGCCCACTGTGACATGACCCCATAGTGACATGGCCAGCACTGACCTGCTGCCCACTATGACATAGCCCCCACAGTGACATGGCAACCAGTGGCCTGTTGCTCACTGTGACATGGCCATCACTGACCTGCTGCACACTGTGACATGGCCCCACAGTGACGTGGCCACTACTGACCTGCTGCCCACTGTGACATCGCCCCATAGTGACATGGCCACCACTGACCTGCACCCACTGTGACATGGCCCCAACAGTGACATGGCCACTACTGACCCGCTGACCACTGTGACATAGCACCACAGTGACATGGGCACCACTGACCTGCTGCCCACTGTGACATGGCCCCCATAGTGACATGGCCACCACTGACCTGCTGCCCACTGTGACATAGCCCCCACAGTGACATGGCAACCAGTGGCCTGTTGCTCATTGTGACATGGCCATCACTGACCTGCTGCACACTGTGACATGGCCCCACAGTGACGTGGCCACTACTGACCTGCTGCCCACTGTGACATGGCCCCCATAGTGACATGGCCACCACTGACCTGCTGCCCACTGTGACATAGCCCCCACAGTGACATGGCAACCAGTGGCCTGTTGCTCACTGTGACATAGCCCCCATAGTGCCTTGGCCACCACTGACCTGCTGCCCACTGTGACATAGCCCCACAGTGACATGGGCACCACTGACCTGCTGCCCACTGTGACATGGCCCCCATAGTGCCATGGCCACAACTGACCTGCTGCCCACTGTGACATAGCCCCCACAGTGACATGGCAACGAGTGGCCTGTTGCTCACTGTGACATGGCCATCACTGACCTGCTGCACACTGTGACATGGCCCCCATAGTGACATGGCCACCACTGACCTGCTGCCCAATGTGACTTAGCCCCCATAGTGACATGGACACCATTGACCTGCTGCCCACTGTGACATGGCCCCCATAGTGACATGGCCACCACTGACCTGCTGCCCAATGTGACTTAGCCCCCATAGTGACATGGCCACCATTGACCTGCTGCCCACTGTGACATGACCTCACCGTGACATGGCCACCACTGACCTGCTGCCCACTGTGACATGGCCCCAACAGTGACATGGTCACCACTGACCCGCTGACCACTGTGACATAGCCCCCATAGTGCCATGGCCACCACTGACCTGCTGCCCACTGTGACATAGCCCCACAGTGACATGGGCACCACTGACCTGCTGCCCACTGTGACATGGCCCCCATAGTGCCATGGCCACAACTGACCTGCTGCCCACTGTGACATAGCCCCCACAGTGACATGGCAACGAGTGGCCTGTTGCTCACTGTGACATGGCCATCACTGACCTGCTGCACACTGTGACATGGCCCCCATAGTGACATGGCCACCACTGACCTGCTGCCCAATGTGACTTAGCCCCCATAGTGACATGGACACCATTGACCTGCTGCCCACTGTGACATGGCCCCCATAGTGACATGGCCACCACTGACCTGCTGCCCAATGTGACTTAGCCCCCATAGTGACATGGCCACCACTGACCTGCTGCCCACTGTGACATGGCCACCATAGTGACACGGCCAGCACTGACCTGCTGCCCACTGTGACATGGCCCCCATAGTGACAATGCCAGCACTGACCTGTTGCCCACTGTGACATAGACCCAACAGTGACATGGCAACCAGTGGCCTGTTGCTCACTTTGACATGGCCATCACTGACCTGCTGCACCCTGTGACATGGCCCCACAGTGACGTGGCCACTACTGACCTGCTGCCCACTGTGACATGGCCCCCATAGTGACATGGCCACCACTGACCTGCTGCCCACTGTGACATGGCCCCAACAGTGACATGGCCACTACTGACCTGCTGATCACTGTAACATAGCACCACAGTGACTTGGGCACAACTGACCTGCTGCACACTGTGACATGGCCCCCATAGTGACATAGCCACCACCGACCTGCTGCGCACTGTGACATGGCCCCCATTGTGACATGGCCAGCAGTGACCTGCTGCCCACTGTGACTTGGTCCCCACAGTGACATGGCCAACACTGACCCTCTGACCACTGTGACATAGCCCCGAAGTGACATGGGCACCACTGACCTGCTGCCCACTGTGACATGGCCCCCATAGTGACATGGCCACCACTGACCTGCTGCCCACTGTGACATATCCCCCACAGTGACATGGCAACCAGTGGCCTGTTGCTCACTGTGACATGGCCATCACTGACCTGCTGCACACTGTGACATGGCCCCACAGTGACGTGGCCACTACTGATATGCTGACCACTGTGACATGGCCCCCATAGTGACATGGCCACCACTGACCTGCTGTCCACTGTGACATGGCACCCATAGTGACATGGCCACCACTGATCTGCTGCACACTGTGACATAGACCCCACACTGACATGGCAACCAGTGGCCTGTTGCTCACTGTGACATGGCCATCACTGACCTGCTGCACACTGTGACATGGCCCCCATAGTGACATGGCCAGCACTGATCTGCTGCCCACTGTGACATAGCCCCCATAGTGACATGACCACCACTGACCTGCTGCCCACTGTGACATGGCCCCCGTAGTGACATGGGCACCACTGACCTGCTGCCCACTGTGACATAGCCCCCACAGTGACATGACCACCACTGACCTGCTGCCCACTGTGACATGGCCCCCATAGTGACATGGCCACCACTGAACTGCTGCCCACTGTGACATGGCCCCAACAGTGACATGGCCACTACTGACCCGCTGACCACTGTGACATAGCCCCACAGTGACTTGGCAACCAGTGGCCTGTTGCTCACTGTGACATGGCTACCACTGACCTGCTCCACACTGTAACATGACCTCACAGTGACATGGCCAACACTAACCTGCTGCCCAATGTGACATAGCCCCCATAGTGACATGGCCACCATTGACCTGCTGCCCACTGTGACATGACCTCACCGTGACATGGCCACCACTGACCTGCTGCCCACTGTGACATGGCCCCAACAGTGACATGGTCACCACTGACCCGCTGACCACTGTGACATAGCCCCCATAGTGCCATGGCCACCACTGACCTGCTGCCCACTGTGACATAGCCCCACAGTGACATGGGCACCACTGACCTGCTGCCCACTGTGACATGGCCCCCATAGTGCCATGGCCACAACTGACCTGCTGCCCACTGTGACATAGCCCCCACAGTGACATGGCAACGAGTGGCCTGTTGCTCACTGTGACATGGCCATCACTGACCTGCTGCACACTGTGACATGGCCCCCATAGTGACATGGCCACCACTGACCTGCTGCCCAATGTGACTTAGCCCCCATAGTGACATGGACACCATTGACCTGCTGCCCACTGTGACATGGCCCCCATAGTGACATGGCCACCACTGACCTGCTGCCCAATGTGACTTAGCCCCCATAGTGACATGGCCACCACTGACCTGCTGCCCACTGTGACATGGCCACCATAGTGACACGGCCAGCACTGACCTGCTGCCCACTGTGACATGGCCCCCATAGTGACAATGCCAGCACTGACCTGTTGCCCACTGTGACATAGACCCAACAGTGACATGGCAACCAGTGGCCTGTTGCTCACTTTGACATGGCCATCACTGACCTGCTGCACCCTGTGACATGGCCCCACAGTGACGTGGCCACTACTGACCTGCTGCCCACTGTGACATGGCCCCCATAGTGACATGGCCACCACTGACCTGCTGCCCACTGTGACATGGCCCCAACAGTGACATGGCCACTACTGACCTGCTGATCACTGTAACATAGCACCACAGTGACTTGGGCACAACTGACCTGCTGCACACTGTGACATGGCCCCCATAGTGACATAGCCACCACCGACCTGCTGCGCACTGTGACATGGCCCCCATTGTGACATGGCCAGCAGTGACCTGCTGCCCACTGTGACTTGGTCCCCACAGTGACATGGCCAACACTGACCCTCTGACCACTGTGACATAGCCCCACAGTGAGTTGGGCACCACTGACCTGCTGCCCACTGTGACATGGCCCCCATAGTGACATGGACACCACTGACCTGCTGCCCACTGTGACATAGCCCCCACAGTGACATGGCAACCAGTGGCCTGTTGCTCACTGTGACATGGCCATCACTTACCAGCTGCCCACTGTGACATGGCCCCATAGTGACATGGCCAAAATTGACCTGCTGCCCACTGTGACATAGCCCCCACAGTGACATGGCAACCAGTGGTCTGTTGCTCACTGAGACATGGCCATCACTGACCTGCTCCCCACTGTGACATGGCCCCCGTAGTGACATGGCCACCACTGACCTGCTGCCCACTGTGACATGGCCCCCATAGTGACATGGCCACAACTGACCTGCTGCCCACTGTGACATAGCCCCCACAGTGACATGGCAACCAGTGGCCTGTTATTCACTGTGACATGGCCATCACTGACCAGCTGCACACTGTGACATGGCCCCACAGTGACGTGGCCACTACTGACCTGCTGCCCACTGTGACATGGCCCCCATAGTGACATGGCCACCACTGACCTGCTGCCCACTATGACATGGCCCCCATAGTGACATGGCCACCACTGACCTGCTGCCCACTGTGACATAGCCCCCACAGTGACATGGCAACCAGTGGCCTGTTGCTCACTGTGACATGGCCACCACTGACCTGCTGCACACTGTGACATGACCTCACAGTGACATGGCCACCACTGACCTGCTGCCCAATGTGACATAGTCCCCATAGTGGCATGGCCACCATTGACCTGCTGCCCACTGTGACATGGCCCCCATAGTGCCATGGCCACCACTGACCTGCTGCCCACTGTGACATAGACCCCACAGTGACATGGCAACCAGTGGCCTGTTGCTCACTGTGACATGGCCATCACTGACCTGCTGCACACTGTGACATGGCCCCATAGTGTCGTGGCCACTACTGACCTGCTGCTCACTGTGACATGGCCCCCATAGTGACATGGCCACCACTGACCTGCTGCCCACTGTGACATGGCCCCAACAGTGACATGGCCACCACTGACCCTCTGACCACTGTGACATAGCCCCGAAGTGACATGGGCACCACTGACCTGCTGCCCACTGTGACATGGCCCCCATAGTGACATGGCCACCACTGACCTGCTGCCCACTGTGACATATCCCCCACAGTGACATGGCAACCAGTGGCCTGTTGCTCACTGTGACATGGCCATCACTGACCTGCTGCACACTGTGACATGGCCCCACAGTGACGTGGCCACTACTGATATGCTGACCACTGTGACATGGCCCCCATAGTGACATGGCCACCACTGACCTGCTGTCCACTGTGACATGGCACCCATAGTGACATGGCCACCACTGATCTGCTGCACACTGTGACATAGACCCCACACTGACATGGCAACCAGTGGCCTGTTGCTCACTGTGACATGGCCATCACTGACCTGCTGCACACTGTGACATGGCCCCCATAGTGACATGGCCAGCACTGATCTGCTGCCCACTGTGACATAGCCCCCATAGTGACATGACCACCACTGACCTGCTGCCCACTGTGACATGGCCCCCGTAGTGACATGGGCACCACTGACCTGCTGCCCACTGTGACATAGCCCCCACAGTGACATGACCACCACTGACCTGCTGCCCACTGTGACATGGCCCCCATAGTGACATGGCCACCACTGAACTGCTGCCCACTGTGACATGGCCCCAACAGTGACATGGCCACTACTGACCCGCTGACCACTGTGACATAGCCCCACAGTGACTTGGGCACCACTGACCTGCTGCCCACTGTGACATAGACCCCACAGTGACATGGCAACCAGTGGCCTGTTGCTCACTGTGACATGTCCATCACTGACCTGCTGCACACTGTGACATGGCCCCACAGTGACGTGGCCACTACTGACCTACTGCCCACTGTGACATGGCCCCCATTGTGACATGGCCACCACTGACCTGCTGCCCACTGTGACATAGTCCCCACAGTGACATGGCAACCAGTGGCCTCTTGCTCACTGTGACATGGCCATCACTGACCTGCTGCACACTGTGACATGGCCCCACAGTGAGATGGCCACTACTGACCTGCTGCACACTGTGACATGACCTCACAGTGACATGGCCACTACTGACCTGCTGCCCAATGTGACATAGCCCCCATAGTGACATGACCACCACTGACCTGCTGCCCACTGTGACATGGCCCCCGTAGTGACATGTCCAGAACTGACGTGCTGCCCACTCTGACATATCCCCCACAGTGACATGGCAACCAGTGGCTTGTTGCTCACTGTGACATGGCCACCACTGACCTGTTGCACACTGTGACATGACCTCACAGTGAGATGGCCACCACTGACCTGCTGCCCACTGTGACATAGCCCCAACAGTGACATGGCAACCAGTGGCCTGTTGCTCATTGTGACATGGCCATCACTGACCTGCTGCAAACTGTGACATGGCCCCACAGTGACGTGGCCACTACTGACCTGCTGCCCAATGTGACATGGCCCCCATAGTGACATGGCCACCACTGACCTGCTGCCCACTGTGACGTAGCCCCCACAGTGACATGGCAACCAGTGGCCTGTTGCTCACTGTGACATGGCTACCACTGACCTGCTGCACACTGTGACATGACCTCACAGTGACATGGCCAACACTGACCTGCTGCCCAATGTGACATAGCCCCCATAGTGACATGGCCACCATTGACCTGCTGCCCACTGTGACATGGCCCCCATAGTGACATGGCCACCACTGACCTGCTGCCCACTGTGACATAGCACCCACAGTGACATGGCAACCAGTGGCCTCTTGCTCACTGTGACATGGCCATCACTGACCTGCTGCACACTGTGACATGGCCCCACAGTGACGTGGCCACTACTGACCTGCTGCCCACTGTGACATGGCCCCCATAGTGACATGGCCACCACTGACCTGCTGCCCACTGTGACATGGCCCCAACAGTGACATGGCCACTACTGACCCGCTGACCACTGTGACATAGCCCCACAGTGACTTGGGCACCACTGACCTGCTGCCCACTGTAACATGACCTCACCGTGACATGGCCACCACTGACCTGCTGCACACTGTGACATGACCTCACAGTGACATGGCCACTACTGACCTGCTGCCCAATGTGACATACCCCCCATAGTGACATGACCACCACTGACCTCCTGCCCACTGTGACATGGCCCCCGTAGTGACATGGGCACCACTGACCTGCTGCCCACTGTGACATAGCCCTCACAGTGACATGGCAACCAGTGGCCTGTTGCTCACTGTGACATGGCCATCACCGACCTGCTGCACACTGTGACATGGCCCCACAGTGACGTGGCCACTACTGACCTGCTGCCCACTGTGACATGGCCCCCATAGTGACATGTCCACCACTGACCTGCTGCCCACTGTGACATGGCCCCCATAGTGACATGTCCACCACTGACCTGTTGCCCACTGTGACATAGCCCCCACAATGACATGGCAACCAGTGGCCTGTTGCTCACTGTGACATGGCCATCACTGACCTGCTGCCCAATGTGACATAGCCCCCATAGTGACAAGGCCACCACTGACCTGCTGCCCACTGTGACATTGCCCCTATAGAGACATAGCCACAACTGACCTGCTGCCCACTGTGACATCGCCCCCACAGTGACATGGCAACAAGTGGCCAGTTGCTCACTGTGACATGGCCATCACTGACCTGCTGCACACTGTGACATAGCCCCACAGTGACTTGGGCACCACTGACCTGCTGCCCACTGTGACATGGCCCCCATAGTGACATGGCAACCACTGACCTGCTGCCCACTGTGACATAGCCCCCACAGTGACATGGCAACCAGTGGCCTGTTGCTCACTGTGACATGGCCACCACTGACCTGCTGCACACTGTGACATGACCTCACCGTGACATGGCCACCACTGACCTGCTGCACACTGTGACATGACCTCACAGTGACATGGCCACTACTGACCTGCTGCACACTGTGACATGACCTCACAGTGACATGTCCACCACTGACCTGCTGCCCACTGTGACATGGCCCCCATAGTGACATGGCCACCACTGACATGCTACCCACTGTGACATAGCCCCCACAGTGACATGGCAACCAGTGGCTTGTTTCTCACTGTGACATGGCCACCACTGACCTGTTGCACACTGTGACATGACCTCACAGTGAGATGGCCACCACTGACCTGCTGCCCAATGTAACATAGCCCCCATAGTGACATGGCCACCATTGACCTGCTGCTCACTGTGACATGGCCCCCATAGTGACATGGCCAGCACTGACCTGCTGCCCACTGTGACATGGCCCCAACAGTGACATGGCCACTACTGACCCGCTGACCACTGTGACATAGCCCCACAGTGACTTGGGCACCACTGACCTGCTGCCCACTGTGACATGGCCCCCATAGTGACATGGACACCACTGACCTGCTGCCCACTGTGAAATAGCCCCCACAGTGACATGGCAACCAGTGGCCTGTTGCTCACTGTGACATGTCCATCACTGACCTGCTGCACACTGTGACATGGCCCCACAGTGACGTGGCCACTACTGACCTGCTGCCCACTGTGACATGGCCCCCATAGTGACATGGCCACCACTGACCTGCTGCCCACTGTGACATAGCCCCCACAGTGACATGGCAACCAGTGGCCTGTTGCTCACTGTGACATGGCCATCACTGACCTGCTGCACACTGTGACATGGCCCCACAGTGACGTGGCCACCACTGACCTGCTGCACACGGTGACATGACCTCACAGTGACATGGCCACTACTGACCTGCTGCCCAATGTGACATAGTCCCCATAGTGACATGACCACCACTGACCTGCTGCCCACTGTGACATGGCCCCCGTAGTGACATGTCCAGCACTGACGTGCTGCCCACTGTGACATAGACCCCACAGTGACATGGCAACCAGTGTCCTGTTGCTCACTGTGACATGGCCATCACTGACCTGTTGCACACTGTGACATGACCTCACAGTGAGATGGCCACCACTGACCTGCTGCCCACTGTGACATGACCCCATAGTGACATGGCCAGCACTGACCTGCTGCCCACTATGACATAGCCCCCACAGTGACATGGCAACCAGTGGCCTGTTGCTCACTGTGACATGGCCATCACTGACCTGCTGCACACTGTGACATGGCCCCACAGTGACGTGGCCACTACTGACCTGCTGCCCACTGTGACATCGCCCCCATAGTAACATGGCCACCACTGACCAGCTGCCCACTGTGACATGGCCCCAACAGTGACATGGCCACTACTGACCCGCTGACCACTGTGACATAGCACCACAGTGACATGGGCACCACTGACCTGCTGCCCACTGTGACATGACCTCACCGTGACATGGCCACCACTGACCTGCTGCACACTGTGACATGACCTCACAGTGACATGGCCACTACTGACCTGCTGCCCAATGTGACATACCCCCCATAGTGACATGACCACCACTGACCTCCTGCCCACTGTGACATGGCCCCCGTAGTGACATGGGCACCACTGACCTGCTGCCCACTGTGACATAGCCCTCACAGTGACATGGCAACCAGTGGCCTGTTGCTCACTGTGACATGGCCATCACCGACCTGCTGCACACTGTGACATGGCCCCACAGTGACGTGGCCACTACTGACCTGCTGCCCACTGTGACATGGCCCCCATAGTGACATGTCCACCACTGACCTGCTGCCCACTGTGACATGGCCCCCATAGTGACATGTCCACCACTGACCTGTTGCCCACTGTGACATAGCCCCCACAATGACATGGCAACCAGTGGCCTGTTGCTCACTGTGACATGGCCATCACTGACCTGCTGCCCAATGTGACATAGCCCCCATAGTGACAAGGCCACCACTGACCTGCTGCCCACTGTGACATTGCCCCTATAGAGACATAGCCACAACTGACCTGCTGCCCACTGTGACATCGCCCCCACAGTGACATGGCAACAAGTGGCCAGTTGCTCACTGTGACATGGCCATCACTGACCTGCTGCACACTGTGACATAGCCCCACAGTGACTTGGGCACCACTGACCTGCTGCCCACTGTGACATGGCCCCCATAGTGACATGGCAACCACTGACCTGCTGCCCACTGTGACATAGCCCCCACAGTGACATGGCAACCAGTGGCCTGTTGCTCACTGTGACATGGCCACCACTGACCTGCTGCACACTGTGACATGACCTCACCGTGACATGGCCACCACTGACCTGCTGCACACTGTGACATGACCTCACAGTGACATGGCCACTACTGACCTGCTGCACACTGTGACATGACCTCACAGTGACATGTCCACCACTGACCTGCTGCCCACTGTGACATGGCCCCCATAGTGACATGGCCACCACTGACATGCTACCCACTGTGACATAGCCCCCACAGTGACATGGCAACCAGTGGCTTGTTTCTCACTGTGACATGGCCACCACTGACCTGTTGCACACTGTGACATGACCTCACAGTGAGATGGCCACCACTGACCTGCTGCCCAATGTAACATAGCCCCCATAGTGACATGGCCACCATTGACCTGCTGCTCACTGTGACATGGCCCCCATAGTGACATGGCCAGCACTGACCTGCTGCCCACTGTGACATGGCCCCAACAGTGACATGGCCACTACTGACCCGCTGACCACTGTGACATAGCCCCACAGTGACTTGGGCACCACTGACCTGCTGCCCACTGTGACATGGCCCCCATAGTGACATGGACACCACTGACCTGCTGCCCACTGTGAAATAGCCCCCACAGTGACATGGCAACCAGTGGCCTGTTGCTCACTGTGACATGTCCATCACTGACCTGCTGCACACTGTGACATGGCCCCACAGTGACGTGGCCACTACTGACCTGCTGCCCACTGTGACATGGCCCCCATAGTGACATGGCCACCACTGACCTGCTGCCCACTGTGACATAGCCCCCACAGTGACATGGCAACCAGTGGCCTGTTGCTCACTGTGACATGGCCATCACTGACCTGCTGCACACTGTGACATGGCCCCACAGTGACGTGGCCACCACTGACCTGCTGCACACGGTGACATGACCTCACAGTGACATGGCCACTACTGACCTGCTGCCCAATGTGACATAGTCCCCATAGTGACATGACCACCACTGACCTGCTGCCCACTGTGACATGGCCCCCGTAGTGACATGTCCAGCACTGACGTGCTGCCCACTGTGACATAGACCCCACAGTGACATGGCAACCAGTGTCCTGTTGCTCACTGTGACATGGCCATCACTGACCTGTTGCACACTGTGACATGACCTCACAGTGAGATGGCCACCACTGACCTGCTGCCCACTGTGACATGACCCCATAGTGACATGGCCAGCACTGACCTGCTGCCCACTATGACATAGCCCCCACAGTGACATGGCAACCAGTGGCCTGTTGCTCACTGTGACATGGCCATCACTGACCTGCTGCACACTGTGACATGGCCCCACAGTGACGTGGCCACTACTGACCTGCTGCCCACTGTGACATCGCCCCCATAGTAACATGGCCACCACTGACCAGCTGCCCACTGTGACATGGCCCCAACAGTGACATGGCCACTACTGACCCGCTGACCACTGTGACATAGCACCACAGTGACATGGGCACCACTGACCTGCTGCCCACTGTGACATGACCTCACCGTGACATGGCCACCACTGACCTGCTGCACACTGTGACATGACCTCACAGTGACATGGCCACTACTGACCTGCTGCCCAATGTGACATACCCCCCATAGTGACATGACCACCACTGACCTCCTGCCCACTGTGACATGGCCCCCGTAGTGACATGGGCACCACTGACCTGCTGCCCACTGTGACATAGCCCTCACAGTGACATGGCAACCAGTGGCCTGTTGCTCACTGTGACATGGCCATCACCGACCTGCTGCACACTGTGACATGGCCCCACAGTGACGTGGCCACTACTGACCTGCTGCCCACTGTGACATGGCCCCCATAGTGACATGTCCACCACTGACCTGCTGCCCACTGTGACATGGCCCCCATAGTGACATGTCCACCACTGACCTGTTGCCCACTGTGACATAGCCCCCACAATGACATGGCAACCAGTGGCCTGTTGCTCACTGTGACATGGCCATCACTGACCTGCTGCCCAATGTGACATAGCCCCCATAGTGACAAGGCCACCACTGACCTGCTGCCCACTTGACATTGCCCCTATAGAGACATAGCCACAACTGACCTGCTGCCCACTGTGACATCGCCCCCACAGTGACATGGCAACAAGTGGCCAGTTGCTCACTGTGACATGGCCATCACTGACCTGCTGCACACTGTGACATAGCCCCACAGTGACTTGGGCACCACTGACCTGCTGCCCACTGTGACATGGCCCCCATAGTGACATGGCAACCACTGACCTGCTGCCCACTGTGACATAGCCCCCACAGTGACATGGCAACCAGTGGCCTGTTGCTCACTGTGACATGGCCACCACTGACCTGCTGCACACTGTGACATGACCTCACCGTGACATGGCCACCACTGACCTGCTGCACACTGTGACATGACCTCACAGTGACATGGCCACTACTGACCTGCTGCACACTGTGACATGACCTCACAGTGACATGTCCACCACTGACCTGCTGCCCACTGTGACATGGCCCCCATAGTGACATGGCCACCACTGACATGCTACCCACTGTGACATAGCCCCCATAGTGACATGGCCACCACTGACATGCTACCCACTGTGACATAGCCCCCACAGTGACATGGCAACCAGTGGCTTGTTTCTCACTGTGACATGGCCACCACTGACCTGTTGCACACTGTGACATGACCTCACAGTGAGATGGCCACCACTGACCTGCTGCCCAATGTAACATAGCCCCCATAGTGACATGGCCACCATTGACCTGCTGCTCACTGTGACATGGCCCCCATAGTGACATGGCCAGCACTGACCTGCTGCCCACTGTGACATGGCCCCAACAGTGACATGGCCACTACTGACCCGCTGACCACTGTGACATAGCCCCACAGTGACTTGGGCACCACTGACCTGCTGCCCACTGTGACATGGCCCCCATAGTGACATGGACACCACTGACCTGCTGCCCACTGTGAAATAGCCCCCACAGTGACATGGCAACCAGTGGCCTGTTGCTCACTGTGACATGTCCATCACTGACCTGCTGCACACTGTGACATGGCCCCACAGTGACGTGGCCACTACTGACCTGCTGCCCACTGTGACATGGCCCCCATAGTGACATGGCCACCACTGACCTGCTGCCCACTGTGACATAGCCCCCACAGTGACATGGCAACCAGTGGCCTGTTGCTCACTGTGACATGGCCATCACTGACCTGCTGCACACTGTGACATGGCCCCACAGTGACGTGGCCACCACTGACCTGCTGCACACGGTGACATGACCTCACAGTGACATGGCCACTACTGACCTGCTGCCCAATGTGACATAGTCCCCATAGTGACATGACCACCACTGACCTGCTGCCCACTGTGACATGGCCCCCGTAGTGACATGTCCAGCACTGACGTGCTGCCCACTGTGACATAGACCCCACAGTGACATGGCAACCAGTGTCCTGTTGCTCACTGTGACATGGCCATCACTGACCTGTTGCACACTGTGACATGACCTCACAGTGAGATGGCCACCACTGACCTGCTGCCCACTGTGACATGACCCCATAGTGACATGGCCAGCACTGACCTGCTGCCCACTATGACATAGCCCCCACAGTGACATGGCAACCAGTGGCCTGTTGCTCACTGTGACATGGCCATCACTGACCTGCTGCACACTGTGACATGGCCCCACAGTGACGTGGCCACTACTGACCTGCTGCCCACTGTGACATCGCCCCCATAGTAACATGGCCACCACTGACCAGCTGCCCACTGTGACATGGCCCCAACAGTGACATGGCCACTACTGACCCGCTGACCACTGTGACATAGCACCACAGTGACATGGGCACCACTGACCTGCTGCCCACTGTGACATGGCCCCCATAGTGACATGGCCACCACTGACCTGCTGCCCACTGTGACATAGCCCCCACAGTGACATGGCAACCAGTGGCCTGTTGCTCATTGTGACATGGCCATCACTGACCTGCTGCACACTGTGACATGGCCCCACAGTGACGTGGCCACTACTGACCTGCTGCCCACTGTGACATGGCCCCCATAGTGACATGGCCACCACTGACCTGCTGCCCACTGTGACATAGCCCCCACAGTGACATGGCAACCAGTGGCCTGTTGCTCACTGTGACATGGCCATCACTGACCTGCTGCACACTGTGACATGGCCCCACAGTGACGTGGCCACCACTGACCTGCTGCACACTGTGACATGACCTCACAGTGACATGGCCAACACTGACCTGCTGCCCAATGTGACATAGCCCCCATAGTGACATGGCCACCATTGACCAGCTGCCCACTGTGACATGACCTCACCGTGACATGGCCACCACTGACCTGCTGCCCACTGTGACATGGCCCCAACAGTGACATGTCCACCACTGACCTGCTGCCCACTGTGACATGGCCCCCATAGTGACATGACCACCACTGACATGCTACCCACTGTGACATATCCCCCACAGTACATGGCAAACAGTGGCTTGTTGCTCACTGTGACATGGCCACCACTGACCTGTTGCACACTGTGACATGACCTCACTGTGACATGGCCACCACTGACCTGCTGCCCAATGTGACATAGCCCCCATAGTGACAAGGCCACCACTGACCTGCTGCCCACTGTGACATAGCCCCCACAGTGACATGGCAACAAGTGGCCAGTTGCTCACTGTGACATGGCCATCACTGACCTACTGCACACTGTGACATAGCCCCACAGTGACTTGGGCACAACTGACCTGCTGCCCACTGTGACATGGCCCCCATAGTGACATGGCCACCACTGACCTGCTGCCCACTGTGACATAGCCCCCACAGTGACATGGAAACCAGTGGCCTGTTGCTCACTGTGACATGGCCACCACTGACCTGCTGCACACTGTGACATGACCTCACCGTGACATGGCCACCACTGACCTGCTGCACACTGTGACATGACCTCTCAGTGACATGGCCACTACTGACCTGCTGCCCAATGTGACATAGCCCCCATAGTGACATGACCACCACTGACCTGCTGCCCACTGTGACATGGCCCCCGTAGTGACATGTCCAGCACTGACGTGCTGCCCACTGTGACATAGCCCCCACAGTGACATGTCAACCAGTGGCCTGTTGCTCACTGTGACATGGCCATCACTGACCTGCTGCACACTGTGACATGGCCCCACAGTGACGTGGCCACCACTGACCTGCTGCCCACTGTGACATGGCTCCCATAGTGACATGGCCACCACTGACCTGCTGCCCACTGTGACATGGCCCCCATAGTGACATGGCCACCACTGACATGCTACCCACTGTGACATAGCCCCCACAGTGACATGGCAACCAGTGGCTTGTTGCTCACTGTGACATGGCCACCACTGACCTGTTGCACACTGTGACATGACCTCACAGTGAGATGGCCACCACTGACCTGCTGCCCAATGTGACATAGCCCCCATAGTGACATGGCCACCACTGACCTGCTGCCCACTGTGACATAGCCCCCACAGTGACATGGCAACCAGTGGCCTGTTGCTCACTTTGACATGGCCATCACTGAACTGCTGCACACTGTGACATGGTCCCACAGTGACGTGGCCACTACTGACCTGCTGCCCACTGTGACATTGCCCCCATAGTGACAAGGCCACCACTGACCTGCTGCCCACTGTGACATTGCCCGAATAGAGACATAGCCACAACTGACCTGCTGCCCACTGTGACATAGTCCCCACAGTGACATGGCAACCAGTGGCCTCTTGCTCACTGTGACATGGCCATCACTGACCTGCTGCACACTGTGACATGGCCCCACAGTGACGTGGCCACCACTGACCTGCTGCCCACTGTGACATGGCCACCATAGTGACATGGCCACCACTGACATGCTGCCCACTGTGACATGGCCCCCATAGTGACATGGCCAACACTGACCTGCTGCCCACTGTGACATAGCCCCCACAGTGACATGGCAACCAGTGGCCTGTTGCTCACTGTGACATGGACACCACTGACCTGTTGCACACTGTGACATGACCTCACAGTGAGATGGCCACCACTGACCTGCTGCCCAATGAGACATAGCCCCCATAGTGACATGGCCACCATTGACCTGCTGCCCAGTGTGACATGGCCCCCATAGTGACATGGCCAGCACTGACCTGCTGCCCACTGTGACATAGCCCCCACAGTGACATGGCAACCAGTGGCCTGTTGCTCACTGTGACATGGCCATCACTGACCTGCTGCACACTGTGACATGGGCCCACAGTGACGTGGCCACCACTGACCTGCTGCCCACTGTGACATGGCCCCCATAGTGACATGGCCACCACTGACCTGCTGCCCACTGTGACATAGCCCCCACAGTGACATGGCAACCAGTGGCCTGTTGCTCACTGTGACATGGCCATCACTGACCTGCTGCTCACTGTGACATGGCCCCACAGTGACGTGGCCACTACTGACCTGCTGCCCACTGTGACATGGCCCCCATAGTGACATGGCCACCACTGACCTGCTGCCCACTCTGACATGGCCCCCATAGTGACATGGCCACCACTGACCTGCTGCCCACTATGACATAGCCCCCACAGTGACATGGCAACCAGTGGCCTGTTGCTCACTGTGACATGGCTACCACTGAACTGCTGCACACTGTGACATGACCTCACAGTGACGTGGCCACCACTGACCTGCTGCCCAATGTGACATAGCCCCCATAGTGACGTGGCCACTACTGACCTGCTGCCCACTGTGACATGGCCCCCATAGTGACATGGCCACCACTGACCTGCTGCCCACTGTGACATGGCCAGAACAGTGACATGGCCACTACTGACCTGCTGCCAATGTGACATGGCCCCCATAGTGACATGGCCACCACTGACCTGCTGCCCACTGTGACATGGCCCCCATAGTGACATGGCCCGCACTGACCTGCTGCCCACTGTGACATAGCCCCCACAGTGACATGGCAACCAGTGGCCTGTTGCTCACTGTGACATGGCCATCACTGACCAGCTGCACACTGTGACATGGCCCCACAGTGACGTGGCCACTACTGACCTGCTGCCCACTGTGACATGGCCCCCATAGTGACATGGCCACCACTGACCTGCTGCCCACTGTGACATAGCCCCCACAGTGACATGGCAACCAGTGGCCTGTTACTCACTGTGACATGGCCATCACTGACCTGCTGCACACTGTGACATGGCCCCACAGTGACATGGCCACTACTGACCTGCTGCCCACTGTGACATGGCCCCCATAGTGACATGTCCACCACTGACCTGCTGCCCACTGTGACATGGCCCCCATAGTGACATGGCCACCACTGACATGCTACCCAAGGTGACATAGCCCCCACAGTGACATGGCAACCAGTGGCTTGTTGCTCACTGTGACATGGCCACCACTGACCTGTTGCACACTGTGACATGACCTCACAGTGACATGGCCACCACTGACCTGCTGCCCAATGTGACATAGCCCCCATAGCGACATGGCCACCATTGACCTGCTACCCACTGTGACATGGCCCCCATAGTGACATGGCCAGCACTGACCTGCTGCCCACTGTGACATAGCCCCCACAGTGACATGGCAACCAGTGGCCTGTTGCTCACTGTGACATGGCCATCACTGAACTGCTGCACACTGTGACATGGCCCCCATAGTGACGTGGCCACTACTGACCTGCTGCCCATTGTGACATAGCCCCCATAGTGACATGGCCACCACTGACCTGCTGCCCACTGTGACATAGCCCCCACAGTGACATGGCAACCAGTGTCCTGTTACTCACTGTGACATGGCCATCTCTGACCTGCTGCACACTCTGACATGGCCCCACAGTGACGTGGCCACTACTGACCTTCTGCCCATTGTGACATGGCCCCCATAGTGACATGGCAACCACCGACCAGCTGCCCACTGTGACATGGCCCCCATAGTGACATGGCCAGCAGTGACCTGCTGCCCACTGTGACATAGCCCCCACAGTGACATGGCAACCAGTGGCCTGGTGCTCACTGTGACATGGCCACCACTGACCTGCTGCACACTGTGACATGGACCCCACAGTGACATGGCAACCAGTGGCCTGTTGCTCACTGTGACATGGCCACCACTGACCTGCTGCCCACTGTGACATGAACCCATAGTGACATGGCCACCACTGACCTGCTGCCCACTGTTACATAGCCCCCATAGTGACATGGCAACCAGTGGCCTGTTACTCACTGTGACATGGCCATCACTGACCTGCTGCACAATGTGACATGACCTCACAGTGACATGGCCACCACTGACCTGCTGCCCACTGTGACATGGCCCCCATTGTGACATGACCAGCACTGACCTGCTGCCCACTGTGATATAGCCCCCACAGTGACATGGCAACCAGTGGCCTGATGCTCACTGTGACATGGCCATCACTGACATGCTACCCACTGTGACATGGCCCCCATAGTGACATGGCCACCACTGACCTGCTGCCCACTGAGACATGGCCCCCATAATGACATGGCCACCACTGACCTGCTGCCCACTGTGACATGGCCCCCATAGTGACATGGCCACCACTGACTTGCTGCACACTGTGACATGACCTCACAGTGACATGGCCACCACTGACCTGCTGCCCACTGTGACATGGCCCCCATAGTGACATGGCCACCACTGACCTGCTGCCCACTGTGATATGGCCCTCATAGTGACATGGCCACCACTGATCCGCTGACCACTGTGACATAGCCCCACAGTGACCTGGACACCACTGACTTGCTACCCACTGTGACATGGCCCCCATAGTGACATAGGCACCATTGACATGCTGCCCACTGTGACATGGCCCCTATAGTGACATGGCCACCACTGACCTGCTGCCCACTGTGACATAGACCCCACAGTGACATGGCAACCAGTGGCCTATTGCTCACTGTGTCATGGCCACCACTGACCTGCTGCACACTGTGACATGACCTCACAGTGACATGGCCACCACTGACTTTCTGCCCAATGTGACATAGCCCCCATAGTGACATGGCCACCACTGACCTGCTGCACACTGTGACATGGACCCATAGTGACATGGCCGCAACTGACCTTCTGCCCACTGTGACTTGGTCCCCACAGTGACATGGCCACCACTGACCTGCTACCCACTGTGACATAGCCCCCACAGTGACATGGCAACCAGTGGCCTGTTGCTCACTGTGACATGGCCACCACAGACCTGCTGCACACTGTGACATGAACTCACAGTGACATGGCCACCACTGACCTGCTGCCCAATGTGACATAGCCCCATAGTGACATGGCCACCACTGACCTGCTGCCCACTGTGACATGGACCCATAGTGACATGGCCACAAATGACCTGCTGCCCACTCTGACATGGTCCCCACAGTGACATGGCCACCACTGATCCGCTGACCACTGTGACATAGCGCCACAGTGACATGGCCAGCACTGACCTGCTACCCACTGTGTAATGGCCCCCATACTGACCTGGCCACCACTGACCTGCTGCGCACTGTGACATAGCCCCCACAGTGACATGGCAACCAGTGGCCTGTTCTCACTGTGACATGGCCACCACTGACCTGTTGCACACTGTGACATGACCTCACAGTGACATGGCCACCACTGACCTGCTGCCCACTGTGACATGGCCCCCATAGAGACATGGCCACCACTGACCTGCTGCCCACTGTGACATAGCCCCCACAGTGACATGGCAACCAGTGGCCTGTTGCTCACTGTGACATGGCCACCACTGACCTGCTGCACACTGTGACATGACCTCACAGTGACATGGCCACCACTGACCAGCTGCCCAATGTGACATAGCCCCCATAGTGACATGGCCACCACTGACCTGCTGCCCACTGTGAGATGGACTCATAGTGACATGGCCAGCACTGACCTGCTGCCCACTGTGACATAGCCCCCACAGTGACATGGCAACCAGTGGCCTGTTGCTCACTGTGACATGGCCATCACTGAACTGCTGCACACTGTGACATGGCCCCCATTGTGACATGGCCACCACTGACCTGCTGCCCACTGTGACATGGACCCATAGTGACATGGCCACAAATGACCTGCTGCCCACTCTGACATGGTCCCCACAGTGACATGGCCACCACTGATCCGCTGACCACTGTGACATAGCGCCACAGTGACATGGCCAGCACTGACCTGCTACCCACTGTGAAATGGCCCCCATATTGACCTGGCCACCACTGACCTGCTGCGCACTGTGACATAGCCCCCACAGTGACATGGCAACCAGTGGCCTGTTCTCACTGTGACATGGCCACCACTGACCTGTTGCACACTGTGACATGACCTCACAGTGACATGGCCACCACTGACCTGCTGCCCACTGTGACATGGCCCCCATAGAGACATGGCCACCACTGACCTGCTGCCCACTGTGACATAGCCCCCACAGTGACATGGCAACCAGTGGCCTGTTGCTCACTGTGACATGGCCACCACTGACCTGCTGCACACTGTGACATGACCTCACAGTGACATGGCCACCACTGACCAGCTGCCCAATGTGACATAGCCCCCATAGTGACATGGCCACCACTGACCTGCTGCCCACTGTGAGATGGACTCATAGTGACATGGCCAGCACTGACCTGCTGCCCACTGTGACATAGCCCCCACAGTGACATGGCAACCAGTGGCCTGTTGCTCACTGTGACATGGCCATCACTGAACTGCTGCACACTGTGACATGGCCCCCATAGTGACGTGGCCACTACTGACCTGCTGCCCATTGTGACATAGCCCCCATAGTGACATGGCCACCACTGACCTGCTGCCCACTGTGATATGGCCCTCATAGTGACATGGCCACCACTGATCCGCTGACCACTGTGACATAGCCCCACAGTGACCTGGACACCACTGACTTGCTACCCACTGTGACATGGCCCCCATAGTGACATAGGCACCATTGACATGCTGCCCACTGTGACATGGCCCCTATAGTGACATGGCCACCACTGACCTGCTGCCCACTGTGACATAGACCCCACAGTGACATGGCAACCAGTGGCCTATTGCTCACTGTGTCATGGCCACCACTGACCTGCTGCACACTGTGACATGACCTCACAGTGACATGGCCACCACTGACTTTCTGCCCAATGTGACATAGCCCCCATAGTGACATGGCCACCACTGACCTGCTGCACACTGTGACATGGACCCATAGTGACATGGCCGCAACTGACCTTCTGCCCACTGTGACTTGGTCTCCACAGTGACATGGCCACCACTGATCCGCTGACCACTGTGACATAGCGCCACAGTGACATGGCCAGCACTGACCTGCTACCCACTGTGAAATGGCCCCCATATTGACCTGGCCACCACTGACCTGCTGCCCACTGTGACATAGCCCCCACAGTGACATGGCAACCAGTGGCCTGTTCTCACTGTGACATGGCCACCACTGACCTGTTGCACACTGTGACATGACCTCACAGTGACATGGCCACCACTGACCTGCTGCCCACTGTGACATGGCCCCCATAGAGACATGGCCACCACTGACCTGCTGCCCACTGTGACATAGCCCCCACAGTGACATGGCAACCAGTGGCCTGTTGCTCACTGTGACATGGCCACCACTGACCTGCTGCACACTGTGACATGACCTCACAGTGACATGGCCACCACTGACCAGCTGCCCAATGTGACATAGCCCCCATAGTGACATGGCCACCACTTACCTGCTGCCCACTGTGAGATGGACTCATAGTGACATGGCCACAACTGACCTGCTGCCCACTGTCACATGGTCCCCACAGTGACATGGCCACCACTGATCCGCTGACCACTGTGACATAGCCCCACAGTGACATGGCAACCAGTGGCCTGTTGCTCACTGTGACATGACCTCACAGTGACATGACCACCACTGACCTGCTGCCCACTGTGACATGGCCCCCATAGAGACTTGACCACAACTGACCTGCTGCCCACTGTGACATGGACTCATAGTGACATGGCCAGCACTGACCTGCTGCCCACTGTGATATGGCCCCCATAGTGACATGGCCACCACTGACCTGCTGCCCACTGTGACATGGCCCCCATAGTGACATGGCCACCACTGACCTGCTGCCCACTGTGACATGGCCCCCATAGTGACATGGCCACCACTGACATGCTGCCCACTGTGACATAGCCCCCACAGTGACATGGCAACCAGTGGCCTGTTCTCACTGTGACATGGCCACCACTGACCTGCTGCACAGTGTGACATGACCTCACAGTGACATGGCCACCACGGACCAGCTGCTGAATGTGACATAGCCCCCATAGTGACATGGCCACCACTGACCTGCTGCCCACTGTGACATGGACCCATAGTGACATGGCCACAACTGACCTGCTGCCCACTGTGACATAGCCCCCACAGTGACATGGCAACCAGTGGCCTGTTACTCACTGTGACATGGCCATCACTGACCTGCTGCACACTGTGACATGGCCCCACAGTGACGTGGCCACTACTGACCAGCTGCCCACTGTGACATGGCCACCATAGTGAAATGGCCACCACCGACTAGCTGCCCACTGTGACATGGCCCCCATAGTGACATGGCCAGCACTGACCTGCTGCCCACTGTGACATAGCCCCCACAGTGACATGGCAACCAGTGGCCTGTTGCTCACTGTGACATGCCACCACTGACCTGCTGCACACTGTGACATGGCCCCCACAGTGACATGGCAACCAGTGGCCTGTTGCTCACTGTGACATGGCCATCACTGACCTGCTGCACACTGTGACATGACCTCACAGTGACATGGCCACCACTGACCAGCTGCCCAATGTCACATAGCCCACATAGTGACATGGCCACCACTGACCTGCTGCCCACTGTGACATGGCCCCCATAGTGACATGGCCTCCACTGACCTGCTGCCCACTGTGACATAGCCCCCACAGTGACATGGCAACCAGTGGCCTGTTGCTCACTATGTCATGACCACCACTGACCTGCTGCACACTGTGACATGACCTCACAGTGACATGGCCACCACTGACCTGCTGCCCAATGTGACATAGTCCCCATAGTGACATGGCCACCACTGACCGGCTGCACACTGTGACATGGACCCATAGTGACATGGCCGCAACTGACATTCTGCCCACTGTGACTTGGTCCCCACAGTGACATGGTCATCACTGACCTGCTGCACACTGTGACATGGCCCCCATAGTGACGTGGCCACTACTGACCTGCTGCCCATTGTGACATAGCCCCCATAGTGACATGGCCACCACTGACCTGCTGCCCACTGTGACATAGCCCCCACAGTGACATGGCAACCAGAGGCCTTTGCTCACTGTGACATGGCCACCACTGCCCTGCTGCCCACTGTGACATAGCCCCCACAGTGACATGGCAACCAGTGGCCTGTTGCTCACTGTGACATGGCCACCACTGACCTGCTGCACACTGTGACATGACCTCACAGTGACATGGCCACCACTGACCTGCTGCCCACTCTGACATGGACCCATAGTGACATGGCCAGAAATGACCTGCTGCCCACTGTGACATGGTCCCCATAGTGACCTGGCCACCACTGACATGCTGCCAACTGTGACATAGCCCCCACAGTGACATGGCAACCAGTGGCCTGTTCTAACTGTGACATGGCCACAACTGAACTGCTGCACACTGTGATATGGCCCCCACAGTGACATGGCAACCAGTGGCCTGTTGCTCACTGTGACATGGCCACTACTGACCTGCTGCCCACTGTGACATGGCCCCCACAGTGACATGGCCACCACTGACCTGCTACCCACTGTAACATAGCCCCCACAGTGACATGGCAACCAGTGGCCTGTTGCTCACTGTGACATGGCCATCACTGACCTGCTGCCCACTGTGACATGAACCCATAGTGACATGGCCACCACTGACCTGCTGCCCACTGTGACATAGCCCCCACAGTGACATGGCAACCAGTGGCCTGTTACTCACTGTGACATGGCCATCACTGACCTGCTGCACACTGTGATATGGCCCCCATAGTGACATGGCCACCACTGACCTGCTGCCCACTGTGACATGGCCCCCATAGTGACATGGCCAGCACTGACCTGCTGCCCACTGTGACATAGCCCCCACAGTGACATGGCAACCAGTGGCCTGTTGCTCACTGTGACGTGGCCATCACTGACCTGCTGCCCACTGTGACATGGCCCCCACAGTGACATGGCCAGCACTGACCTGCTGCCCACTGTGACATAGACCCCACAGTGACATGGCCACCACTGACCTGCTTCCCACTGTGACACAGCCCACACAGTGACTTAGCAACCAGTGGCCTGTTGCTCACTGTGACATGGCAACCACTGACCTGCTGCACACTGTGACATGACGTCACAATGACATGGCCACTACTGACCTGCTGCCCACTGTGACATGGCCCCCATAGTGACATGGCCACCACTGACCTGCTGCACACTATGACATGGCCCCCATAGTGACATGGCCACCTCTGACATGCTGCCCACTGTGACATAGCCCCCACAGTGACATGGCAACCAGTGGCCTTTGCTCACTGTGACATGGCCACCACTGACCTGCTACCCAATGTGACATAGCCCCCATAGTGACATGGCCACCACTGACCTGCTGCCCACTGTGACATGGTCCCCACATTGACATTGCCACCACTGATCCGCTGACAACTGTGACATAGCCCCACAGTGATATGGCCACCACTGACCTGCTACCCACTGTGACATGGCCCCCATAGTGACCAGGCCACCACTGACTTGCTGCCCACTGTGACATGGCCCCCATAGTGACATGGGCACCACTGACATGCTGCCCACTGTGACATAGCCCCCACAGTGACATGGCAACCAGTGGCCTGTTTCTCACTGTGACATGGCCACCACTGACCTGCTGCCCACTGTGACATAGCCCCCACAGTGACATGGCAACCAGTGGCCTTTGCTCACTGTGACATGGCCACAAATGACCTGCTGCTCACTGTGACATGGTCCCCACAGTGACATGGCCACCACTGCTCCGCTGACCAATGTGACATAGCGCCACAGTGACATGGCCAGCACTGACCTGCTAACCACTGTGAAATGGCCCCTATAGTGACCTGGCCACCACTGACATGCTGCCCACTGTGAAATAGTCCCCACAGTGACAAGGCAACCAGTGGCCTGTTGTCTCTGTGACATGGCCACCACTGACCTGCTGCACATTGTGACATGACCTAACAGTGACCTGGCCACTACTGAACTGCTGCCCACTGTGACATGGACTCATAGTGACATGGCCAGCACTGACCTGCGGCCCACTGTGATATGGCCCCCATAGTGACATGGCCAACACTGACCTGCTGCCCACTGTGACATGGCCCCCATAGTGACATGGCCAGCACCGACCAGCTGCCCACTGTGACATGGCCCCCATAGTGACATGGCCAGCAGTGACCTGCTGCCCACTGTGACATAGCCCCCACAGTGACATGGCAACCAGTGGCCTGTTGCTCACTGTGACATGACCACCACTGACATGCTGCACACTGTGACATGACTTCACTGTGACATGGCCACTACTGACCTGCTGCCCACTGTGACATAGCCCCCACAGTGACATGGCAACCAGTGGCCTGTTACTCACTGTGACATGGCCATCACTGACCTGTTGCACACTGTGACATGGCCCCCACAGTGACATGGCCACCAGTGACCTGCTGCCCACTGTGACATAGTCCCCACAGTGACATGGCAACCAGTGGCCTGTTGCTCACTGTTACATGGCCACCACTGACCTGCTGCACACTGTGACATAGCCCCCACAGTGACATGGCAACCAGTGGCCTGTTGCTCACTGTGTCATGGCCATCACTGACCTGCTGCACACTGTGACATGACCTCACAGTGACATGGCCACCACTGACCAGCTGCCAATGTGACATAGCCCCCATAGTGACATGGCCACCACTGACCTGCTGCCCACTGTGACATGGACCCATAGTGACGTGGCCACTACTGACCTGCTGCCCACTGTGGCATGGCCCCCATAGTGACATGGCCACCACCGACCTGTTGCCCACTGTGACATAGCCCCCACAGTGACATGGCAACCAGTGGCCTGTTGCTCACTGTGATATGGCCACCACTGACCTGCTGCACAATGTGACATGGCCCCACAGTGACGTGGCAACTACTGACCTGCTGCCCACTGTGACATGGCCCCCACAGTGACATCGCCACCACTGATCCGCTGACCACTGTGATATAGCCCCACAGTGACATGTCCACCACTGACCTGCTGCACACTGTGACATGAACTCATAGTGACATGGCCATCACTGACCTGCTGCCCACTGTGACATGTCCCATACAGTAACATGATCACTACTGACACGCTGCCCACTTCACATGGCCCCACAGTGACTTGGCCACCACTGACCTGATGCCCACTGTGAGTGTCCACCACAGTGACAAGGCCACCACTGACCTGCTGCCTACTGTGACATAGCCCCCATAGTGACATGGCCACCACTGACCTGCTGCCCACTGTGACATAGCCCCCACAGTGACATGGCAACCAGTGGCCTGTTGCTCACTGTGACATGGCCACCACTGACCTTCTGCACACTATGACAATGCCCCCCAGTGACATGGCCACCACTGACCCGCTGACCACTGTGACATGGCCCCCACAGTGACATGGCCACCACTGACCTGCTGCCCACTGTGACATGGACCCCATAGTGACATGGCCACCACTGACCTGCTACCCAATGTGACATAGCCCCCATAGTGACATGGCCACCACTGACCTGCTGCCCACTGTGACATGGCCCCCATAGTGACATGGCCAGCGCTGAGCTGCTGCCCACTGTGACATAGCCCCCATAGTGACATGGCCACAACTGACCTGCAGCCCACTGTGACATAGACCCCACAGTGACATGGCAACCAGTGGCCTGTTGCTCACTGTGACATGGCCATCACTGACCTGCTGCCCACTGTGACATGGCCCCCATAGTGACATGGCCACAACTGACCTGCAGCCCACTGTGACATAGACCCCACAGTGACATGGCAACCAGTGGCCTGTTGCTCACTGTGACATGGCCAGCACTGACATGCTGCCCACTTTGACATAGCCCCCACAGTGACATGGCAACCAGTGGCCTGTTACTCACTGTGACATGGCCATCACTGACATGCTGCCCACTGTCACATGGCCCCACAGTGACGTGGCCACCACTGACCTTCAGCCCACTGTGATTGGACACAACAGTGACATGTCCACCAGTGGAATGTTGCTCATTGTGACATGGCCACAACTGATCTGCTGCCCACTGAGACATGGCTTCACAGTGACATGGCCACCACTGACCCGCTGACAGCTGTGACATGGCCCCACAGTGACATGGCAACCACTGACCCGCTGACCACTGTGACATGACGCCCACAGTGACATGGCCACCACTGACCTGCTGCCCACTGTGACATGGCGCCCATAGTGACATGGCCACCACTGACCGTCTGCCCACTGTGACTGGCCACCACAGTGACATGGCCACCAGTGGCCTGTTGCTCATTGTGACATGGCCACAACTGATCTGCTGCCCACTGTGACATGGCTTCACAGTGACATGGCCACCACTGACCCGCTGACCACTGTGACATGGCCCCCACAGTGACATGGCCACCACTGACCTGCTACCGACTGTGACATAGCCCCCATAGTGACATGGCCACCACTGACCTGCTGCCCACTCTGACATAGCCCCCATAGTGACATGGCCACCACTTACCTTCTGACAACTGTGACGTGGCCCCCATAGTGACATGGCCACCACTGACCTGCTGCCCACTGTGACGTGGCCCCCATAGTGACATGGCTACCACTGACCTGCTGCACACTGTGACATGACCTCAAAGTGACATGGCCACCACTGACATGCTCCCCACTGTGACATGTCCCATACAGTAACATGATCACCACCGCCCGCTGCCCACTGTGTCATGGCCCCACAGTGACGTGGCCACCACTGACCTGCTCCCCACTGTAACATGGCCCCACAGTGACATGGCCACCACTGACCTGCTGCCCACTGTGACTGGCCACCACACTGACATGGCCACCAGTGGACTGTTGCTCATTGTGACATGGCCACAACTGATCTGCTGCCCACTGTGACATGACCTCACAGTGACATGGCCACCACTGACCCGCTGACCACTGTGACATGGCCCCCCCAGTGACAAGGCCACCACTGACCTGCTGCCCACTGTGACATGGCTGCACAGTGACATGGCCACCACTGACCTGCTGCCCACTGTGACATGGCCCCCATAGTGACATGGCCACCACTGACCTGCTGCTCACTGTTACATGCGACCCACAGTGACATGGCCACCACTGACCCACTGCCCACTATGACATAGCCCCACAGTGACATGACCACCACTGACCCGCTGCCCAATGTGACATGACCACAACTGGCCTGCTGGCCACTGTGACATGACCTCACAGTGACATGGCCACAACTGACACGCTGACCACTCTGACATGGCCCCCACAGTGACATGGACACAACTGATCTTCTGCCCAATGTGACAGGCCACCACAGTGACATGGCCACCACTCACATGCTGCCCACGGTGACATGGCCCCCACATTGACATGGCCACAAGTGACCTGATATCCACTGTGACATAGCCCCCACAGTGACATGGCAACCAGTGGCCTGATGCTCACTGTGACATCGCCACCACTGACCTGCTGCCCACTCCGACATAGCCCCCATAGTGACTTGGCCACCACTTACCTGCTGCCTACTGTGACGTGGCCCCCATAGTGACATGGCCACCACTGACCTGCTGCCCAGTGTGACATAGCCCCCACAGTGACATGGCAACCAGTGGCCTGTTGCTCACAGTGACATGGCCACCACTGACCTGTTGCCAACTGTGACATATCCGAAACAGTAACATGATCACCACTGCCCGCTGCCCACTATGTCATGGCCCCACAGTGACGTGGCCACCACTGACCCGATGCCTACTGTGACTGGCCACCACAGTGATATGGCCACAACTGACCTGCTCCCCACTGTCACATGTCCCAAACAGTAACATGATCACCACTGACCTGCTGCCCTCTGTGACATAGCCCCCATAGTGACATGGCCACCACTGAACTGCTGCCCACTGTCACATGGCCCCACAGTGACGTGGCCACCACTGACCGTCTGCCCACTGTGACTGGCGACCACAGTGACATGGCCACCAGTGGACTGTTGCTCATTGTGACATGGCCACAACGGATCTGCTGCCTACTGTGACATGGCTTCACAGTGACATGGCCACCACTGACCCGCTGACCACTGTGACATGGCCCGCACAGTGACATGGCCACCACTGACCCGCTGACCACTGTGACATGGCCCCCACAGTGACATGGCCACCACTGACCTGCTACCGACTGTGACATAGCCCCCATAGTGACATGGCCACCACTGACCTGCTGCCCACTCTGACATAGCCCCCATAGTGACATGGCCACCACTTACCTTCTGACAACTGTGACGTGGCCCCCATAGTGACATGGCCACCACTGACCTGCTGCCCACTGTGACGTGGCCCCCATAGTGACATGGCTACCACTGACCTGCTGCACACTGTGACATGACCTCAAAGTGACATGGCCACCACTGACATGCTGCCCACTGTGACATGTCCCATACAGTAACATGATCACCACCGCCCGCTGCCCAATGTGTCATGGCCCCACAGTGACGTGGCCACCACTGACCTGCTGCCCACTGTAACATGTCCCCACAGTGACATGGCCACCATTGACCTGCTGCCCACTGTGACTGGCCACCACACTGACATGGCCACCAGTGGACTGTTGCTCATTGTGACAGGGCCACAACTGATCTGCTGCCCACTGTGACATGACCTCACAGTGACATGGCCACCACTGACCCGCTAACCACTGTGACATGGCCCCCCCAGTGACAAGGCCACCACTGACCTGCTGCCCACTGTGACATGGCTGCACAGTGACATGGCCACCACTGACCTGCTGCCCACTGTGACATGGCCCCCATAGTGACATGGCCACCACTGACCTGCTGCTCACTGTTACATGCGACCCACAGTGACATGGCCACCACTGACCCACTGCCCACTGTGACATAGACCCCACAGTGACATGGCAACCAGTGGCCTGTTGCTCACTGTGACATGGCCATCACTGACCTGCTGACCACTGTGACATGACCTCACAGTGACATGGCCAGCACTGACCTGCTGCCCACTGTGACATAGCCCCCACAGTGACATGGCCACCACTGACCTGATGCACACTGTGACATTGCCACAACTGACCTGCTGCCCACTGTGACATGACCTCATATTGACATGGCCACCAGTGAACCGCTGCCCACTGTGATGTTTAACCCACTGTGACATGGCCACCCCTGACCTGCTGCCCACTGTGACATGGGCCCCACAGTGACATGGCCACCACTGACCTGCTGCCCACTGTGACATGGCCACAATTGACCTGCTGCACACTGTGACATTGACCTCACAGTGACATGGCCACCACTGACCTGGTGCCCAATGTGACATGTCCCAAACTGTAACATGGCCACCACAGACCTGCTGCCCACTTTGACATGGCCCCCATAGTGACATGGCGACCACTGACCTGCTGCCCAGTGTGCCATAGCTCCCACAGTGACATGGCAACCAGTTGCCTATTGCTCACTGTAACATGGCCACCACTGACCTACTGCCCACTGTGACATGGCCCCACAGTGACATGACCACCACTGACCTGCTGCCCACGGTGACATGGCCCCCACAGTGACATGGCCACCAGTGACCTGCTGTGAACTGAGACATAGCCCCGACAGTGACATGGCCACCAGTGGCCTGTTGCTCACTGTGACATGGCCAGAAGTGATCTGCTTCCCACTGTGACATGACCTCACAGTGACATGGCCACCACTGAACCGCTGCCCACTGTGACATGTCCCAAACAGTAACATGATCACCACTGACATGCTGCACACTGTGACATGGCCCCCACAGTGACATGGCCTCCACTGACACGCTGACGACTGTGACATGGCCCCCACAGTGACATGGCCACCACTGATCTGCTACTCACTTTGACATAGCCCCCATAGTGTCATGGCCACCACTGACCTGCTGCCCACTGTGACATGGGCCCCACAGTGACATACTGCCACTGACCTGCTGCCCACTGTGACGTGACCCCCATAGTGACATGGCCACCACTGACCTGCTGCCCACTGTGACATGACATTACAGTGACATGGCCACCACTGATCCGCTGTCCACTGTGACATGGCCCCCACAGTGACATGGCCACCACTGACCTGCTACCCACTGTGACATAGCCCCCATAGTGACATGGCCACAACTAACCTGCTGCCCACTATGACATGACCTCATAGTGACATAGCCACCCCTGACGTGGTGCCCAATGTGACATGGCCCCACAGTGACATGGCCACCACTGATCTGCTGCCCACTGTGACATGCCGCAAACAGTAATATGATCATCATTGACTTGCTGCCCTCTGTGACATGGCCCAACAGTGACGTGGCCACTACTGACCTGCTGCCCACTGTGACTGGCCACCACAGTGACATGGCCACGATTGACCTGCTGCCCAATGTGACATGGCCCCCACAGTGACATGGCCACCACTGACCTGCTGCCAACTGTGACATAGCCCCCACAGTGACACGCCCACCACTGAACTGCTGCCCACTGTTACATGGGACCCACAGTGCCATGGCCACCACTGACCCACTGCCCACGGTGACATAGCCTCACAGTGACATGACCACCAGTGGCCTGCTGAACAATGTGACATGGCCACAACTGACCTGCTGCCCACTGTGACATGGCCCCACAGTGACATGACCACAACTACCCTGCTGCCCACTGTGACATGACCTCACAGTGTCATGGCCACAACTGACCATCTGACCACTGTGACATGGCCCCCACAGTTACATGGCCACCACTGACCTGCTGCCCACTCTGACTTGGCCCGACAGTGACATGACCAGCAGTGACCTTCTATCCACTGTGACATAGCCCCCACAGTGACATGGCCACCAGTGGACTGTTGCTCACTGTGACATGGCCACAACTGATCTGCTGCCCACTGTGACATGACCTCACTGTGACATGGCCACCACTGAACCACTGCCCACTGTGATGTAGCACCCACAGTGACATGGCCAGCACTGACCTGCTCCCCACTGTGACATATCCCAAACAGTAACATGATCACCACTGACATGCTGCCCACTGTGACATGGACCCCACAGTGACATGGCCACCACTGACCCGCTGACCACTCTGACATGGCCCCCACAGTGACATGGCCACCACTGACCTGCTGCCCAATGTGACATGGCCCCCATAGTGACATGGCCACCACTGACCTGCTGCCCACTGAGACATGTCCCCCATAGTGACATGGCCACAACTGACCTGCTGCTCACTGTGACATGGCCCCAAGTGACATGGCCACCACTGACCCGCTGCCCCCTGTGACATGGCCCCCACAGTGACATGGCCACCACTGACCTGCTGCCCACTTTTACACGGGCCGCACAGTGCCATGGCCATCACTGACCTGCTGCCCACTGTGACATATCCCCCACAGTGACATGACCACCATTGCCCTGCTGCCCACTGTGACATGGCCACAACTGACCTTCTGCCCACTGTGACATGACCTCATCGTGACATGGCCACCACTGACCTGCTGCCCACTGTGACATAGCCCTCATAGTGACATGGCCACCACTGACCTGCTACCCACTGTGACATAGCCCCCATAGTGACATGGCCACTACTGACCTGTTTCCCACTGTGACATGGCCACCACAGTGACATGGCCAGCACTGACCTGTTGCTCACTGTGCCATGGCCACCACTGACTTGCTGCCCACTGTGATATAGCACCCACAGTGACATTGCCACCACTGAACCGCTGCCCACTGCCAACGCAGAAGTCTCGGACACAACTTAAACGACCAATATGATCAAGTTGATGCCACTTTATTAAAGGATACACAGCAATTTATACTCTATCTCAAGCTTCACGTGCCGCTATCTTATTGCTAATATGCTAAAGCTACTTGTTCACGCGCCCTTTTGCCCCCTATGATTGGTCTCGGTGTGGTGTCCACGCGATGCTCTCCCCCTTAGGTAGACCCCCTGTTTTCGACATTCCAACATCTTTATCTCTTGGGAAGGAATGTAGTTTCTCAGGCCGTCTCGGCCTTGTTTTTGTCCTTGAACACAGCTGCAGCTTGTTGTTACAGTGAGGCCCCTCGGTTTGGATCGCTCATAATATGTCCATTACTTTCCAGCCATTCCACAAATCCCCCTTTTTGTTTTTGAGCAATCGGGACTCTCTTTTCTTAAACATTTGTTCACCCAGACTATTCAACATCCGTCACAAACACTGAAACAGACAGGGAAGAAGCAACATCAAGATTAGTAAACCTACTAGCACTATCAATACTCCTTTGACCAAGGTCTGCAACCAGCCCCTCATCCCGAGTCTAGTCGTCCAAGATAACAAGGACCACCGACAGGTCGTACAGGAATACCAGGCCATGCTCTATCCCCACAAATCAGAAACACTCCAGGTGGAAGTTTAAAGCCTCCGGTGGTTTCTACGGAGAATCCTCCTGTTTTCAAATTATTCCAAGAAGAATGCCCTGTCACATTTTGACAACCTACAAATAAATCTCGATGACCATTCTGAGCTAACCAAATATGTCATGGGTCACCAAACCAAACCACTCCTGTGCCATTCACTGGCTGCAGCTGAGGAACCACATTATGGCAGTTTGGCATCTCCGTAACATCAACATACTTAACAGGTGTAACACTGGCCAACAAATCCAATTCTTGCAAGGGTAAAGAAGTTAACTGGTTTAGATTCTCAATGACTGTCTTTTGCCAAGCTGCATTACGCATGGAGGGCCAATTTAAAATGAAACAACTATCATCATCTGGTCTGCCAATCAGGTCCACTCTCTGTTGTTTCCAATATCCTTCGAAATCAGTTTCATTTTCCTGCAACGGAATGCCAATTAAACAGGTCCTAAAAGGATCATCTGCTTGTTGTAGACTCAAACAGAAATCCTTTATCCCAGATGCGTTTGCCCAGGTTACCCAAATGGTTGCTCTGGGTTCGATGTCAAGAATCCCTTCATGGCTTAATATGAGCCAAACCAGAACAAATGTGGCCCACATTTGACGTGTAGTCATCATTCCACCTTCTTTTCTCAGGTGTCCTGGTACACCTGCCAGCTTCGAGAGCCATTCTTTCCCAACACCACAACTCTTATCTACTATCCTATTGTTCTAATTAACACACTGCAAAGCCAAACGTCTACAAAGCTTCAAAATCAATTTCTGCTAGAATCCTTTATCTAAGGTTTTCAATTAAGCCTATAACTTTAACAAACTACTGCTGTTTTCTAAAAAATTAAGCCTGCCTTTCTGTAACTAAAAGTGGATTGCTGATATGTTGGCTCGTTGGCAAATTCAGACAACCAACTTGCTTCAGTATAAACTTCTGAACTGTGATAAGTGGCTGTATTCGAACAGCCGTGCAAAACGACTGCAAGCCCAGGAAAAGACAAAAGGCTTCTCTGTTTGCTGGATGTAGTGCTGTTAGTAACGAGGTCAGAATCAGGTTCAGTCGATGTTGATGTCTCTGAAGTGCCTCAAAACACAGGGTTCTCCGTCCAGTTTGCAGAGGCCTACGTAGATGAATTGTTACCTGTAAAAACACAAGCAGGAACCCCTGCCTAGGACCTGTGAGTGAGCCTAGTGCTCTGCGTCGTTCTTCCTGACTTCCCCTTTCCAGGGCCGCACCCATCAACTCGGTACCCATCTGACGCCGGTATCTGTAACAACACAAGCATATCCCCGACCGGTCATTCTTAGTTCTGCAGGTCCTCTCCATTCTCCTGTAACGACATCCCTGTATTGAACAAAAACATTACTGTCACATTGGTATGTACCAGATTTCAAACCCAAACTATGTATTATTACTGGTGGTTCATTTCTATCACCTGTGAACCGCAAAAAATTTAATACATACACCGCTTTTGCAAGTCGCTCTGCAGCAGCCAAGACTTCTCCCCTTTTTGTTTTTGAAAAGCGCTTTCAAGGTTTGATGTGCTCTCTCCACGATGGCTTGTCCCGTGGGGGAATGCGGTATTCCTGTGATGTGACGTATACCCCAGAGTTGGCAAAAATGAGTAAATTTCTGGGAAGTGTAGGCCGGACCACTGTCAGTTTTGATCTGTGCAGGCACACCCCGTGCCATAATTGCAGCATGCATATGTTTGATGACATGCCGTGCTGTTTCACCTGTTTGCGCTGTTGCCCAGAGTGCTAGAGAAAAGGTATCAATAGAAACATGCACATATTTAAGCCTGCCAAATTCTGGGATATGGGTCACATCCATTTGCCAGAGTTGTAAAGGTTGGAGTCCTCGGGGGTTTACTCCCAAACCGAGGCCTACTCCCACCTTCTGGCAATCGGGACAGGATTGCACAATTCCTCTAGCATCAGCCACAGGAATGTGAAATTGTCTGGCTAACATTTTTGCTGACTGGTGAAAAAACTGGTGTGACAGCCTGGCCTGTTCAAAGGTGTTAACGGCAGGGCCCGTCCAGGCTGGAGCAACAAGTTGATCAGCTCGAGCGTTTCCCAACACAAGGCCTCCACATTGTTGATGACTGCGGATGTGCATAATAAAATATTCATCCTGACGTTGGTTCAAAAGTGTCAGCAATTGTAACAACAAAGTATGTAATACAGGATTTCGCACAGGTTTCACCATGCTGTTTTCCAGACGTTGTACTGTACCTACTACATACAATGAGTCTGATACTATATTAAGAGGTTCTTGAGACCAGCGTTGAAATGTCCAGATAACAGCTCGAAGTTCTAAAGTCTGTAAAGAGTCACCAGGCACTCCAGGGAGTAATTGATGTTCCCAGGTGTCCCCTTCCTTCCAGGTGACTGCAGCCCTTCGAGATTTTCGTCCAACATCAGTGAAGACAGTTATCCCTTCTACTGGAACCTCTGATCGCAAGGGTAAATGTACAAACCGCTGATGGCATAATAATGACAAAAGCTTATCCGATGGATAACTATTGGTGATAGTACCTAAGAAATCAGCAATTGCTATTTGAAAGACAGTTGAAGCAGATAATAACCAATCTAAATAAAACTGAGATACAGGTATGTAGATGACTTCTGGTTCGATGCCTGAAATATCTAAAATTCGCTGCCTCCCTTTTATGACAAGCTGTGAAAATAAGTCAGGACGTGTAACTACTGTGTTTCTGGGCTGAAAAGGGAGAAAAATCCATTCCAAAAGTCGTAAATTTGGTTTTTTCACTCAACTGAATAATAAGCCCCAATGGGTGTTCACGTTTACCCCCGGAGTTAACTAACATAAAAGAAAGAGCTTTATCATCCAGTCGCCTGTGAGTATAAGTTGTCATGATTTTATTGCTAATTACTTGTAAAGCTTGCTGTTGATCCTCATCCAGTTGACGGCGCTCCTGAGCTTGTACAGACGTGCCCAGGAGTGGCATCAAAGGTTTCAGATCATCGTTCGTAATTCCACAGATATTACGAACCCACTGGATATCCCCAATTAATCTCTGTGCATCAGACAATGTTTCTATTTTTGTGTTGATTTTAACCTTTTGAGGGCGAATCATTGCATTTGTAATAATCCAGCCCAGATACAGCCATGGCCCCTGTTTCTGAATTTTCTCTGGTGCTATCTCTAATCCCCTCTCCTTGAGACTGCATGTTAGCTGGCCCAATATTGTCTCGCAGTCCAGTTGTTTTCCTGCCACTAAGATATCATCCATGTAATGATAAATGAGTAAATGAGGATACTGTTTTCGGATGGGTTCCAGAGCCCACGCGACGAAAGACTGACAGATCATGGGTGAATTTTTCATCCCTTGTGGTAGCACCACCCAGTGATACCTCTTTGCTGGTTCGGCCTTATTAATCGATGGCACTGTAAAGGCAAACCTTTCAGCATCCTCTGGATGTAAGGGGATTGTAAAGAAGCAATCTTTTAGATCGATAACTACCAGATCCCAGCCTTCAGGTAACATTACTGGGGAAGGCAAACCAGGTTGTAAGGTGCCCATGTCACAGATAACCGCATTAATCGCTCTCAAATCATGTAACAGACGCCACTTCCCAGACTTTTTCTGAATTGTAAAAATTGGTGTGTTCCATGGGCTAGTTGAAGGCAGGATATGTCCGGCATCTAGCTGTTCCTGTACCAAATCATTAATAATTTGCAGCCGGTCCAGTTTTAGCGGCCACTGGTCGATCCATATGGGATCATCAGTTTTCCAGGTTAATTTTAGGATTGGCTGCTCTACCGTGGCCGCGCCTAAAAAGGCGAAGTAATCAATCGAGCTCCCATTTGACTGAGCAGATCTCTGCCCACCAGTGCCACAGGTGAGTGCATCACATAGGGACGTGTGGTTACTAGCTTGCCATCCGGAAACATAAATGCTATTGTGTCTCTGCTGATGGATGTGACTTGAGTTCCTCCAACCCCTAGAATTCCTGTATTAGCAGGCAGTAAAGGCCACTGACTAGGCCATAGATAAAGTGGTACAATTGTGACATCTGCTCCAGTGTCAATGAGCATTCGTAATTTACTCGTCTGTCCATTAGGGTGTCTCATCTCCATCTGCTTCTCTGGCTTCCCCCGACTAATGTCCAGGGCTAACAAAACATCTGGTTGTCCAGTGGACCCAAAGCCTTTTTCACCTCTCTTCTTTTGTTCTGCATTAGGCACTTTTGATTCAAATGGAATTAGCTGAGCAATTTTCGATCCCTCCATGATAGTCAAAGGAGGAGTAAGTGTGTATACCATGATTTTAATTGTTCCCTCAAAGTCAGCATCAATAAGTCCTGGGATGACAAAAATACCTTTTTTAAATGCTGAGGAACGTCCAATTAATAAGGCACTTAAACCATGTCCCAGAGGTCCCACCAGATTAGAATCAACCAGATGTATTGTAGTGTCTGTAAGTGTAATAGCTACTGCTGTTGCCAAATCCACTCCTGCGCTTCCTGAGGTGGCAGCGGAGCAGCGGTCCAAGCACCCTGGACTTGTGTCGTCACGCGAGGGAGGGCCATGCTCTGCCTCCCATTTCCCCTCTTACGAGACACGTGAGCACGACATTCTGATTTAAAATGACCCATTTGTCCACAGTTAAAGCACTTCTTATCTCGCTTGCCTTTGATGTGTTTGCCTCTGACAATTGGTGTTACTGCAGCTCCTACCGCAGCAGCCATAAAGGCGGCTTTCTCCTGATCAAGCATTCGCTCTGCTGCCTCCAGCAGCTGACCTGCAGTAGATTGTCATGGGAGAAGGCTTAAAGCTTTCTTAGTTTTGTCGTTAGCATTGTCATAAGCAAGCATATCAAGGAATTTAACTTTCATTTCATCACTTAAATCAGGATTGCTATTAATGGCGGCATGCAATCTGTCGATGAATTTTGGGTAGGGCTCCGTGGGCCCCTGTCTCACTCCTGTAAATGCTGGCACCTCTTTTTCATCATGTACGGCTAGAATGGTTTTGAGAGCCAATTCCTGGGTTAACCGTAACACTTCTGGTTGAAATCCCACTTGTCAATCTGGGCTAGCAAAAGGACCTGCCCCCATCAGCATCTGAGCTTGCACCCCACATAGAGGGTCTCCTTGCTGACGGGGTGTGGCTGCGGCAGCGTCGCAGGCCACTTGCCAATGTTGGAAAAACTGCAATTGTTGTGAAGCTGTTAGTAAGGTTTGTACAATCATGCGCACATCATACGGAGTCAATAAATGTGCTGTAAAGATATGCTGAATTACCGAATTTATATATGGTGATTTCAACCCATATTGTGTTACGGCTAATTTTGCTTCTTTAATCATTTTCCAATCTAAGGCTTCCCACTCATTGCCCTGTGGGGTCACTATTACTGGGAACGTCACTGGGCCAAGTTCGTTAAACTGCCCCTCTATTATAGCATCCCGAATAACTCCCCGCCAACGGTTTGCCGGATTATTATTACCTCTCGCGCGTCCCAGTGCCCCCCCTCCCATTTGGGCCAGTGCCCCCCCTCCCATTTTGGCCGACGGTGGCGGCGACCCGATAGCCACCGTTTCCCTCTGACCAACGCCCCCCCCCCGTGTCGCGGAAGAAGGGGTTAAAAGGAAGAGGCAGCGGTGCTGTGGGGGTGGGCTGAGCCGCTTGCTGCATTCGGAATTCAAGTTGCTCTAACTTTCTCGTTAACTCTTGCAAGTGCTGATCTTGTAAACCGTAACGAGATTGTTCTTGCGGTGACTGAGGTGTCGGGGGCGAGGACGTGGGCAGGGGTGGGTAGGCGCCGTCCTCTAAAGAGGAAGCAGAGGCGGCGGCGGCGGCGGCGGCTGCGGCGGCGACAGCGGCGGCAGGGGGGTCGGGCGGGGGCCGGCGAGAGCGGGGCCGGCCCGTGAGCTCCGGTGATTGATCTTCTGGGCTTCAGGGAGGGGAGTCGAGCTGGAGCAAATCGGCTAATTTTTGCTCGTGCCGTACGGGTGCCGCGCGTGCAGCATTCCTGTTCCTCCTTTTTGGAGCCACCTTAGGGAACAGGGATCCCGTGAACGTCATAGCGGTAGCGGAATCCTTGGCACCAGCACTTTCTGCCTCTGCTGACAAGGCAGCGAAAGCGGAGGCGGTGGTCTGCCGTTCCGCTTTCATTTCTTTCAGAGTGTCTAGGACCACTCTCCACACGGTGGAAAGTTTCCTACTGTCTTTGGAATCTGAACTAATGTCATCCCACAGTGCCGCGCCGATCTTTTCCCAAGTAGTTAACTTGAAGGCTGCGGTCTCTGAAGCAATTAGTTCGTGCTGCCGAGCCCACAACAGCAACCTCCTCAGGTTCCCCTCATCATAAGAAACTCCTCTCTTAGAAAGTATGTGTTGGAGGAGCTTAACCACTGCTGTTTCTTCTTTACTCAGCGTGGACCCCATCTGCTCCCCAGCCGCTCACCTGATCAGGGCGAGATTCCCGACGATTGCGCGCGCGCATCTTCCCAGGCGCCGGGGCAGCGCCTGCTACGGCTGGCTTACGCCCCCTCCGGACCGTCTTCTCTTGCTCGGGCGAGCACCGACGGGAGGGTCCCGATTCCCCAGGGCTTGAGTCCCGCGTATTCGATGAGGCTCCCTCGGGTCCCTGCTCGGGCACCAGTTGCCAACGTGGAAGTCTCGGACACAACTTAGACGACCAATGTGATCAAGTTGATGCCACTTTATTAAAGGTTACACAGCAATTTATACTCTATCTCAAACTTCACGCGCCGCTCTCTTATTGCTAATAGGCTAAAGCTACTTGTTCACGCGCACTTTTGCCCCCTATGATTGGTCCCGGTGTGGTGTCCACGCGATGCTCTCCCCCCAGGTAGACCCCCTGTTTTCGACATTGCAACATCTTTATCTCTTGGGAAGGAATGTAGTTTCTCAGGCCGTCTCGGCCTTGTTTTTGTCCTTGAAAACAGCTGCAGCTTGTTGTTACAATGAGGCCCCTCGGTTTAGATCGCTCATAATATGTCCGTTATTTTCCAGCCATTGCACAGCCCACGATGATGTAGCACCCATAGTGACATGGCCACCACTGACCTGCTGCCCACTGCGACATGGCCCCACAGTGACGTGGCCACCACTGACCCACTGCCCACTGTGACATGGCCCCCACAGTGACATGGCCAGCACTAACCTGCTGCCCAATGTGACATGGCCCCCAAAGTGACATGGCCACCACTGACCTGCTTCCCTCTGTGACATGGGCCCCACAGTGACATACCACCACTGACCTGCTGCCCACTCTGACATAGCCCCCACAGTGACATGGCCACAACTGAACTGCTGCTCACTGTGAAATGGCCCCCACAGTGACATGGCCACCACTGACCTAGTGCCCACTGTGACATGGCCCCCATAGTGACATGGCCACCACTGACCCGCTGACCACTGTGACATGGCCCCCACAGTGACATGGCCACTACTGACCCGCTGACCACTGTGACATAGCCCCCACAGTGACATGGTCACCACTGACCTGCTGCCCACTGTGACATAGCCGCCACAGTGACATGGCCACCACTGACCTGCTGCCCACTGTGACATGGCCCCCACAGTGACATGGCCACCACTGACCCGCTGACCACTGTGACATGGCCCCCACGGTGACATGGCCACCACTGACCTGCTACCCACTGTGACATAGCCCCCACAATGACATGGTCACCACTGACCTGCTGCCCACTGTGACATAGCCGCCACAGTGACATGGCCAGCACTGACCTGCTGCCCACTGTGACATGGCCCCCACAGTGACATGGCCACCACTGACCTTCTGCTCACTGTGACATGGTCCCATAGTGACATGGCCACCACTGATCCGCTGCCCACTGTGACTGGCCCCCACAGTGACATGGCCACCACTGACCTCCTCCCCACTGTGACATAGCCCCCACAGTGACATGGGCACAACTGAACTGCTGCTCACTGTGACATGGCCACAACTGACATGCTGCCCATTGTAACATGACCACAGTTTGAAATGGCCACCACTGACGTGCTGCTCACTGTGACATGGCTCCCACAGTAACATGATCAATACTGACCTGCTGCCCAATGTGACATGGCCCCACAGTGCATGGCCACCACTGACCCGCTGACCACTGTGACATGGCCACCACAGTGACATGGCCACCACTGACCCGCTGCCAACTGTGACATGCCCCCACAGTGACATGGCCACAACTGACCTGCTGCCCAATGTGACATGGCCCCCACAGTGACATGACCACCACTGACCTGCTGCCCACTGTTACCTAGCACCCAGAGGGACATACTACCACGGACCTGATGCCCACTGTGACAGTCCCCACAGAGACATAGCCCCCACAGTGACATGGCCACCACTGACCTGCTGGTCACTGTGACATGGCCCCACAGTGACATGGCCACCACTGAAACACTGCCTACTGTGACATGGCCCCCACAGTGAAATGGCCACCACTGACACGCTGACCACTGTGACATGGACCCCACAGTGACATGGCCACCACTGACCTGCTGCCCACTGTGACATGGGCCCCACAGTGACATGGCCACAACTGACCCTCTGCCCACTGTGACATAGCCCCACAGTGACATGACCACCAGTGGCCAGCTGCTCACTGTGACATGGCCACAACTGACCTGCTGCCCACTGTGACATGAGCTCACAGTGACATGGCCACCACTGACCTATTGCCCACTGTGTCATGGCCCCCACAGTGACATGGCCACAACTGATACTCTGCCCACTGTGACATGGCCCCCACAGTGACATGGCCACAACTGACCCGCTGCCCACTGTGACATGGACCCCGCAGTGACATGGCCACCAGTGGCCCACTGCCCACTGTGACATGGCCTTACAGTGACATGGCCACCACTGACCTGCTGCCCACTGTGACATGGCCCCCCACAGTGACATGGCCACCAGTGACCTGCTCCCCACTGTGACCTGGCCCCATATTGACATGGCTGTCATGGTGCACTCGTTGGACTCGTGATGGTTCGTTTGTTACTATCTCGAAAGTGCAAAATTAAGGTGACCAACACCAAAGGGGATAGCAGTAATCAAACAGTGAAACTTTATTGTGTTGCCTGTGAAGCGGCTCGCGATAGTTCGAGATGGGTGAAAGAAAGGAGAAAAGTAAAGTTAAGTTTAGAGAGAGGGGAGAGAGAGGTTATAGCTACCACCGCTGATCTCACGACGTCCTAACAGTCCTGGGTCCAGCTGACGCTGCGTCGTCGATCGTTGTGGTCCTTGGTGGGGAATCTTCCCATTTTCGTTGTCCAGAAGACATCTTTTATGCTCAGTAACACACCTTGCTCCACCTCTGCCTCAGGGGTCTCCGCCCTTCTCGAGCGAGGCTACCACTCATGCACGGGCAGGAGTGTCTGAGGCGTGGTCAGTCTTGGAGGTGGGTAACCTTCAACCAGCAGGTATGTTTTGGTATTATAATGAAACAAAGTTCGTCTAAGGTTCATGATTTCTTCATCGATGTTATGGCAACAGTCGCGATCCATCTTTTTTGACAATGGCTGTGCAATTATCTCTAACAGCTCCGGATAGGCCCAGGTACCAAACAATAGCACAACGCTCTTTGTATTACACGGCTCAGGCACCAAAGAACAGCACGGCACTGCCTGCACCACACGGGTCAGTGCTCAGGAGAACAGCACTGCACTGCCTGCACCACACGGGTCAGTGCTCAGGAGAACAGCACAGCACTGGCTGTGCCACACAGTTCTGCATTCAAAAGCCTTTGCACCACATTCCACTCCAGAGATCGACAACTGTGTTCCAAACAGGCCGTTGTCGGGTCCGTCACTGTCCATGTCACTGATGACAATGTTGAGACAACGCTGATCTTCTGACCGACTCTTACACATGGCCACCACTGACATGATGCCCACTGTGACATGGCCCCCACAGTGACATGGCCACCAGTGACATGCTGCCCAATATGACATGGCCCCGACCGCGACATGTCCACCATTGACCTGCTGCCCACTGTGACATGGCCCGCTCAGTGAAATGGCCACCACCGACCTGCTGCCCACTGTGACATGGCCCCCACAGTGACATGGCAACCATTGAAACGCTGCCACTCTGAATGGCCCACACAGTGACATGGCCACCAGTTACATTCTGCCCACTGTGACATGGCCCCCATAATGACACGGCCACCACTTACTAGCTGCCCACTGTGACATGTCCCCCACACTGACATGGTCACCACTGACCCGCTGCCCACTGTGACATGACCCCCACAGTGACTTGGCCACCACTAACACTCTGCCCACTCTGACATGGCACACACAGTGACATGACCACCACTGACGAGCTGCCCACTGTGACGTGGCCTCACAGTGACATGGCATCCACTAGACACTGCCCACTGTGACCTGGCCTTAACAGTGACATGGCCACCACTGACCCATTGCTCACTGTGATATGGCCCCCACAGTGACATGGCCACCAGTGGCCTGCTGCTAACTCTGACATGGCCACAACTGACCTGCTGCCCACTGTGATGTAGCACCCACAGTGACATGGCCACCACTGACCTGCTGCCCAATGTGACATGACCCCCACACTGACATGGCCACCACTGACCTTCTGCCCACTGTGACATGACCCTCACAGTGAAATGGCTACCACTAAACTGCTGCCCACTGTGACATAGCCCAGAGAGTGACATGGCCACCACTGACCCACTACCCACTGTGACATGGCTCCCACAGTGACATGGCCACCACTGACTCGCTGCCAACGGTGACATGACCCCCACACTGAATTGGCCACCACTGACCCACTGCGCACAGTGACATGGAGCACACTGTGACATAGACAGGAGGAAGAGAGCAAGAGAGAGCAAGAGAGAGGAAGAGAGAGAGAGAGAGGGGAATAGGGAGCGAGAAGCAGAAGGAGGAAAGGGGAGAGAGAGGAAGAGAGAGGAAGAGAGTGCAAGGGAGAGGAAGAGAGAGGAAGAAACAGGAAGAACTAGGAAGAGAGCGTATAAGAGAGCAAGACAGAGCAAGAGAGAGTAAGGGAGAAGGGGATATGCAGAGAGAAGCAGAGGGGGAAAGGCGAGAGACAGGAAAGGAGAGGAAGAGAGAGGAGGAGGGGGGAAGACAGGAAGTGGAGACAGGAGGAGAGGAAGAGGAGAGAGGAGGAGGAGAGGGGAGGAAGAGAGCGGAGGAAGAGAGAGGAGGAGGAGAGTGGTGGAGGAGAGACGAGGAAGAGAGAGGAGGAAGAGAGAAGATGAGGAGAGAGGAGGAAGAGATTGGACGAAGAGGGAGGAAGAGGAGAGAGGAGGAGGAGAGAGGAGGAAGAGGGAGGAGGAAGAGAGAGTAAGAGGAGAGAGGAGGAAGAGAGAGTAAGAGGAGAGAGGAGGAAGAGAGAGGAAGAGGAGAGAGGAGGAAGAGAGAGGAGGAAGAGAGAGGAAGAGGAATGTGGAGGAGGAGAGAGGAGGAAGAGAGAGGAGGAAGAGAGAGGAGGAGAGAGGAGGAAGAGGGAGGAGGAAGAGAGAGGAAGAGGATAGAGGAGGAAGAGAGAGGAGGAAGAGAGAGGAGGAAGAGAGGAGGAAGAGAGAGGAGGAAGAGAGAAGAGGAAGAGAAGAGGAAGAGAGAGGAGGAAGAGAGAGGAAGAGGAGAGAGGAGGAATAGAGAGGAGGAAGAGAGTGGAGGAAGAGACAGGAAGAGGAGAGAGGACGAGGGCAGAGGAGGAAGAAGGAGGAGGAAGAGAGAGGAGGAGGAGAGAGGAGGAGGAGAGAAGAGGAAGAGATAGGAGGAAGAGCGAGGAGGAAGAGAGAGGAGGAAGAGAGAAGAAGAGGAGAGAGGAGGAGGAGAGAGGAGGAAGAGAGAAGAGGAAGAGAGAGGAGGAAGAGAGAGGAGGAAGAGAACAGGAAGAGGAGAGAGGAGGAAGAGATAATAGTAAGAGCGAAGAAGACGAGAGAGGAGGAAGAGAGAGGAGGAAGAGAGCGGAGGAGGAGACTGGTGGAGGAGAAAGGAGTAGGAGAGAAGAGAAAGAGAGAGGAGGAAGAGAGAGGAGGAAGAGAGAGGAAGGGGAGAGAGAAGGTGGAGAGAGGAGGAAGAGAGAGGAAGAGGAGAGAAGAGGAAGAGAGAGGAGGAAGAGTGACGAGGAAGAGAGAAGAAGAGGAGAGAGGAGGAAGAGAGAGGAAGGGGAGAGAGGAGGTGGAGAGAGGATGAAGAGAGAGGAAGAGGAGAGAGGAGGAAGAGAGAGGACGAAGAGTGAGGAAGAGGAGAGAGGATAAGGAGAGAGGAGGAAGAGAGAGGAAGAGGAGAGAGGAGGAGGAGAGAGGAGGAAGAGAGAGGAGGAAGAGTGAGGAAGAGGAGACAGGAGGAGGAGAGAGAAGGAAGAGAGGAGGAAGAGGATAGAGGAGGAAAAGAGTGGAGGAAGAGAGAGGAGGAAGAGAGAAGAGGAAGAGAGAGTAAGAGGAGAGACGAGGAGGAGAGAGGAGAAAGAGAGAGGAGGAAGAGAGAAGATGAGGAGAGAGGAGGAACAGAGTGGAGGAGGAGAGAGGAGGAGGAGAGAAATGCAAGAGAGAGGAGGAAGAGAGAGGAGGAAGAGAGGAGGAAGAGAGAGGAGGAGGAGACTGGTGGAGGAGAAAGGAGTAGGAGAGAAGTGAAAGAGAGAGGAGGAAGAGAGAGGAGGAATGGAGAGGAAGAGGAGAGAGGAGGTGGAGAGGAAGAGAGAGGATAAGAGAGAGGTGGAGGAGAGAGGAGGAGGAGAGAGGAGGAGGAGAGAGGAAGAAGAGAGAGGAGGAAGAGAGAAGAGGAAGAGAGAGGAAGAAGAGAGAGGAGGAGAATGGACGAAGAGGGAGGAAGAGGAGACAGGAGGAGGAGAGAGGAGGAAGAGAGTGTAAGAAAAGAGAGGAGGAAGAGAGAGGAGGAAGAGAGAGAAAGAGGAGAGAGGAGGAGGAGAGAGGAGGAAGAGAGAGGAGGACGAGAGAGGAAGAGGAGACAGGAGGTGAAGAGAGGAGGAAGAGAGAGGATAAGAGAGAGGTGGAGGAGAGAGGAGGTGGAGAGAGGAGGAGGAGAGAGGAGAACGAGAGAGGAGGAAGAGAGAGGAGGAAGAGAGAGGAGGAGGAGAGAAGAGGTGGAGAGAAGAGGAAGAGAGAGGAGGAAGAGAGAAGATGAGGATAGAGGAGGAAGAGAGAGGAGGAAGAGAGAGGAGGAAAAGAGGAGGAAGAAAGAGGAGGAAGAGAGGAAGAAGAGAGAGGAAGAACAGAGAGAAAGAGGAGAGAGGAGGAATAGAGAGCAGGAAGAGACAGGAGGAAGAGAGAGGAAGAGGAGAGAGGAGGAGGACAGAGGAGGAAGAGGGAGGAGGAAGAGAGAGGACGAGGAGAGAGGAGGAGGAGAGAAATGCAAGAGAGAGGAGGAAGAGAGAGGAGGAAGAGAGGAGGAAGAGGAGAGAGGAGAAAGAGAGAATAGTATGAGAGAAGAAGACGAGAGTGGAGGAAGTGAGAGGAGGAAGAGAGAAGAGGAAGAGAGAGAAGAAGAGACTGGTGGAGGAGAAAGGAGTAGGAGAGAAGAGAAAGAGAGAGGAGGAAGAGAGGAGGAAGAGAGAGGAGGAAGAGAGAGGAAGAGGAAAGAAGAGGAATAGAGAAGAGGAAGAGAGAGGAGGAAGAGAGAGGAAAAGGAGAAAGGAGGAAGGGAGAAGAAAAGGAGAAAGGAGGAAGAGAGAGGAAAAGGAGAGAGGAGGAGGAGAGAGGAGAAAGGGAGAGGAAGATGAGAGAGGAGGAAGAGAGAGAAGGATGAGAGAGGAGGAAAAGAGAGGAGGAAGAGAGAAAAGAGGAGAGAGGAGGAGGAGAGAGGAAGGAGAGAGAGTGTAGGAGGAGAGAGGAGGAAGAGAGACAAAGAGGAGAGAGGAGGAAAAGAGAGGAGGAAGAGAGAGGAGAAAAAGAGAGGAAGAAGAGAGAGGAGGAATAGAGAGAGTAGGAGTAGAGAGGAGGAAGAGAGAGGAAGATGAGAGAGGAGGAGAAGAGAGGAGGAAGGGAGAGGAAGATGAGACAGGAGGAATTGAGAGGCGGAAGAGAGAGGAGGAAGAGAGAGGAGGATGAGAGAGGAGAAAAAGAGAGGAGAAAGAAAGAGGAGAAAGAGAGTGGAGAAATACAGAGAGCAGGAGAAGATATGAGGAAGAGAGAGGAGGAAGAGACAGGAGGATGAGAGAGGAGGAAGAGAGAGAAAGAGGAAACAGAAGGAAGAGAGATGAGGAAGAATGAGGAAAAGAAGAGAGGAGGAGGAGAGAGGAGGAAGAGAGAGGAATGGGAGAAAGGAGGAAAAGAGAGGAGAAAGAGAGAGGACGAAGAGAGAGGAAGAGGAAAGAGGAGGAAGACAGAGGAGAAAAAGGGAGGAGGAACAGAGAGGAAGAGAAGAGAGAATGAAGAGAGAGGAGGAAGAGAGAGGAGGAAGAGAGAGGATGAAGAGTGAGGAAGAGGAGAAAGGAGGAAGAGAGAGGAGGAAGAGAGAGGAGGAAGAGAGAGGAAGAGGAGAATGGAGGAAGAGAGAGGATGAAGAGTGAGAAGAGGAGAAAGGAGGAAAAGAGAGGAGGAATAGAGTGGAGGAAGAGAGAGGAGGATGATAGAGGAGGAAATGAGAGGAGGAAGACAGAGGAGGAAGAGAGTGGAGTAAGAGAGAGGAGAAGAGAGGAGGAAAAGAGAGGAAGAGGAGAGAGGAGGGAGAGAGAGTGGAGGAGGAGAGAGGAGGAAGAGAGAGAAGGAAGAGAGAGGAGGAAGAGAGAGGAGGGAGAGAGAGTGGAGGAGGAGAGAGGAGGAAGAGAGAGAAGGAAGAGAGAGGAGGAAGAGAGAGGAGGAAGAGAGAAAAGAGGAGAGAGGAGGAGGAGAGAGGAAGGAGAAAGAGTGTAGGAGGAGAGAGGAGGAAGAGAGAGGAGGAAGAGAGAGGAGGAAGAGAGAGGAGGAAGAGAGACGAAGAGGAGAGAGGAGGAAAAGAGAGGAGGAAGAGAGAGGAAGAAGACAGAGGAGGAATAGAGAGAGTAGGAGTAGAGAGGAGGAAGAGAGAGGAAGAGGAGAGAGGAGGAGGAGAGAGGAGGAAGGGAGAGGAAGATGAGACAGGAGGAATTGAGAGGAGGAAGAGAGAGGAGGAAGACAGAGGAGGATGAGAGAGGAGAAAAAGAGAGGAGGAAGAGAGAGGAGAAAGAGAGAGGAGGAATACAGAGAGCAGGAGAATATATGAGGAAGAGAGAGGAGGAAGAGACAGGACGATGAGAGAGGAGGAAGAGAGAGGAAGAGGAGCGAGAAGGAAGAGAGATGAGGAAGAATGAGGAAAAGAAGAGAGGAGGAGGAGAGAGGAGGAAGAGAGAGGAGGAAGAGAGAGGAAGAGGAGAGAGGAGGGAGAGAGAGTGGAGGAGGAGAGAGGAGGAAGAGAGAGGAGGAAGAGAGAGGAGGAAGAGAGAGGAGGAAGAGAGAAAAGAGGAGAGAGGAGGAGGAGAGAGGAAGGAGAGAGAGTGTAGGAGGAGAGAGGAGGAAGAGAGAGGAGGAAGAGAGAGGAGGAAGAGAGAGGAGGAATACAGAGAGCAGGAGAAGATATGAGGAAGAGAGAGGAGGAAGAGAGAGGAGGAAGAGAGAGGAGGAAGAGAGAGGAAGAGGAGAGAGGAGGAGAAGAGAGCAGGAAGAGAGAGGAGAATGAGAGAGGAGGAAAAGAGAGGAGGAAGAGAGAGGAGGAAGAGAGAGGAGGAAGAGAGAGGAAGAGGAGAGAGGAGGGGGAGACAGGAGGAAGAGAGAGGAAGAGGAGAGAGAAGGAAGAGAGATGAGGAAGAAAGAGGAAAAGAAGAGAGGAGGAGGAGAGAGGAGGAAGAGAGAGGAATGGGAGAGAGGAGGACAAGAGAGGAAGAAGAGAGAGGAGGAAGAGAGAGGAGAAAGAGAGAGGAGGAAAAGAGAGGAGGAAGAGAGAGGAGGAAGAGAGAGGAGGAGGAGAGAGGAGGAGGAGAGAGGAGGAAGAGAGAGGAAGATGAGAGTGGAGGAACAGAGAGGAGGAGAGAGCGGAGGAAGAGAGAGGAGGATGAGAGAGGAGGAAAAGAGAGGAGGAAGAGAGAGGAGGAAGAGAGAGGAAGATGAGAGTGGAGGAACAGAGAGGAGGAAGAGAGCGGAGGAAGAGAGAGGAGGATGAGAGAGGAGGAAAAGAGAGGAGGAAGAGAGAGGAGGAAGAGAGAGGAGGAAGTGTGAGGAGGAAGAGAGAAAAGAGGAGAGAGGAGGAAGAGAGAGGAAGAGGGAAGGAGGAGGAGAGAGGAGGAAGAGAGAGGAAGAGGACAGAGGAGGAAGAGAGAGAGGAAGAGAGAGGAAAAGTAGATAGGAGGAAAAGTGAGGAGAAAGAGTGAGGAGGAAAAGAGTAGAGGAAGAGAGAGGAGGAAGAGAGAAGAGGAAGAGAGAGGAGGAAAAGAGAGAACGAAGAGAGAGGTAGAGGAGAGAGGAGGAAAAGAGAGGAGAAAGAGAGAGGACGAGGAATAGGAGGAAGAGAGAAGAGGAAGAGAGAGTAAGATGATAGAGGAGGAAAAGAGAGGAGGAAGAGAGAGGAGGAAGAGAGAGGAGGAAGAGAGATGAGGAAGAAAGAGGAAAAGAAGAGAGGAGGAGGAAGGAGGAGGAAGAGAGAGGAGTGGGAGACTGGAGGAAAAGAGAGGAGGAAGAGAGAGGAGGAAGAGAGAGGAGAAAGAGCGAGGAGGAAAAGAGAGGAGGAAGAGAGAGGAAGAGGATAGAGGAGGAAGACAGAGGATTAAAAGGGAGGAGGAACAGAGAGGAAGAGGAGAGAGGATGAAGAGAGAGAAGGAAGAGAGAGGATGAAGAGAGAGGAGGAAGAGAGAGGAGGAAGAGAGAGGAGGACGAGAGAGGAGGAAGAGAGAGGAAGAGGAGAAAGGAGAAGGAGAGATGAGAATGAGAGAGGAAGAGGAGAGAGGAGGAAGAGAGATGTGGAAGAAATAAGAAAAGAAGAAAGGAGGAAGAGAGAGGAGCAATACAGAGAGCAGGAGGAGATATGAGGAAGAGAGAGGAGGAAGAGAGAGGAGGATGAGAGAGGAGGAAAAGAGAGCAGGAAGAGAGAGGTGGAAGAGAAAGGAGGAAGAGAGAGGAAAAGGAGAGAGGAGGAGGAGAGAGGAGGAAGAGTGAGGAAGATGAGAGAGGAGGAATAGAGAGGAGGAAGAGAGAGGAGGAAGAGAGAGGAGGAAGAGAGAGGAAGAGGAGAGAAGGAAGATAGAGGAGGAAGAGAGAGGAGGAAGACAGAGGAGGAAGAGACACGAAGAGGAGAGAGGAGGAAAAGAGAGGAGGAAGGGAGAGGAGGAAAAGAGAGGAAGAAGAGAGAGGAGGAATAGAGAGAGTAGGAGGAGAAAGGAGGAAGAGAGAGGAAGAGGAGAGAGGAGGGGGAGACAGGTGGAAGAGAGAAGAAGACAAGAGAGGAGGAATAGAGAGGAGAAAGAGAGAGGAGGAAGAGAGAGGAGGATGAGAGAGGAGTAAAACAGAGGAGGAAAAGAGAGGAGGGAGAGAGAGGAGGAAGAGAGAGGAAGAAGACAAATGAGGAAGAGAGAGGAAATGGACAGAGAAGGAATAGAGAGGAGGAGGAGAGAGGAGGAAGAGAGAGGAAGAGGAGAGAGGAGGAAGAGAGAGAAGGAAGAGAGAGTAAAAGTAGAGAGGAGGAAAAGAGAGGAGAAAGAAAGAGGAGGAATAGAGTAGAGGAAGAGAGAGCAGGAAGAGAGAGGAAGAAGAGAGAGGAGGAAAAGAGAGAAGGAATAGAGAGGTAGAGGAGAGAGGAGTAAGAGAGAGGAAAAGGAAGAGGAGGAAAAGAGAGGAGGAAGAGAGAGGAGGAAGAGAGAGGATTAAGAGTGAGGAAAAATAGGAGGAAAAGAGAGGAGGAAGAGAGAGGAAGAGGAGAAAGGAGGTAGAGAGAGGAGGAGAGAGAGGAGTAAGAGAGAGGAGGAAGAGAGAGGAAGAGGAAAGAGGAGGATGAGCGAGGAGGAAGAGAGAGGAGGAAGAGAGACGAGGAAGAGAGACGAGGAAGAGAGAGGAAGAGGAGAGAGGAGGGAGAGAGAGTGTAGTAGGAGAGAGGAGGAAGAGAGAGGAGGAAGAGAGAGGAGGAAGAGAGAGGAGGTAGAGAGAAAAAAGGAGAGAGGAGGAAGAGAGAGGAAAAGGAGAGAGGAGGAATAGAGAGGAGGAACAGAGAGGAGTAAGAGTGAGGAGAAATAGGATGAAAAGAGAAGAGGAAGAGAGAGGAAGAGGAGAAAGGAGGAAGAGAGAGGAAAAGGAGAGAGAAGGAATAGAGAGGAGGAAGAGAGAGGAGGAAGAGAGAGGACGCAGAGATAGGAGGAAGAGAGAGGAGGAAGAGAGAGGAGAAGAGAGAGGAGGAAGAGAGAGGAGGAAGAGAGAGGAGGAAGAGAGAGGAAGATGAGAGAGGAGGAAAAAAAAGGAGGAAAAGAGAGGAGGAAAAAGAGGAAGAAGGGAGAGGAGGAATAGAGAGAGTAGGAGGAGAGAGGAGGAAGAGAGAGGAAGAGGAGAGAGGAGGAGGAGAGAGGAGGAAGAGAGAGGACTAAAAGAGAGGAGGAAGAGAGAGGAGGAAGAGAGAGGAAGAGGAGAGAGGAGGAGGAGAGAGGAGGAAGAGAGAGGAAGAGGAGAGAGGAGGAATAGAGAGGAGGAACAGAGAGGAGTAAGAGTGAGGAGAAATAGGATGAAAAGAGAGGAGGAAGAGAGAGGAAGAGGAGAAAGGAGGAAGAGAGAGGAAAAGGAGAGAGAAGGAATAGAGAGGAGGAAGAGAGAGGAGGAAGAGAGAGGACGCAGAGATAGGAGGAAGAGAGAGGAGGAAGAGAGAGGAAGATGAGAGAGGAGGAAAAGAGATGAGGAACAGAGAGGAGGAAGAGAGTGGAGGAAGAGAGAGGAGGAAGAGAGAGGAGGAACAGAGAGGAAGAAGAGAAAGGAAGAGGAGAAAGGAGGAGAAGAGATGAGAAAGAGAGAGGAAGAGAAGAGAGCAGGAACAGAGATGTGGAACAAATAGGAAAAGAAGAGACGAGGAAGAGAGAGGAGGATAAAGGAGCAGGAGGAGATATGAGGGAGATAGAGGAGGAAGAGAGAGGAGGATGAGAGAGGAGGAATAGAGAGGAAGAGGAGAGAGGAGGAAAAGAGAGGAGGAAGAAAGAGGAAAAGAAGAGAGGAGGAGGAGAGAGGAGGAAGAAAGAGGAATGGGAGTGAGGAGGAAAAGAGAGAAGGAAGAAAGAGGAGTAAGAGAGGCGAAGAGGAGAGAGGAGGAAGAGAGAGGAGGAAGAGTGAGGAGGAAGAGAGAGGAGAAAGAGAGAGGAAGAGGAAAGAGGAAGAAGACAGAGGAGGAAAAGGGAGGAGAAACAGAGAGGAAGAGGAGAGAGGATGAAGAGAGAGGAGGAAGAGAGAGGAGAAAGAGAGAGGAGAAAGAGAGAGGAGGAAGAGAGAGGAAGAGGAGAGAGGAGGAGGAGAGAGGAGGAAGAGAGAGGAGGAATAGAGAGGAGGTAGAGAAAGGAGAAAGAGAGAGGAGGAGGAGAGAGGAGGAAGAGAGAGGAGGAAAAGTAAGGAAGAAGAGAGAGGAGGAAAAGAGAGGAAGAAGAGAGAGGAGGAATAGAGAGAGTAGGAGGACAGAGGAGGAAGAGAGAGGAAGAGGAGAGAGGAGGAGGAGAGAGGAGGAAGAGAGAAGAAGATGAGAGAGGAGGAATAGAGAGGAGGAAGAGAGAGGAAGAAGAGAGAGGAGGATGAGAGAGGAGTAAAAGAGAGGAGGAAGAGAGAGGAGGAAGAGAGAGGAAGAAGAGAGAGGAGGAAGAGAGAGGAAGAGGAGAGAGGAGGAGGAGAGAGGAGGAAGAGAGAGGAAGAGGACAGAGGAGAAAGAGAGATGAGGAAGAAAGAGGAAAAGAAGAGAAGACGAGGAGAGAGGAGGAAGAGAGAGGAATGGGAGAGAGGAAGAAAAGAGAGGAGGAAGAGAGAGGAGGAAGACAGAGAAGGAAGAATGAGAAGGAAGACAAAGGAGAAAAAGGGAGGAGAAACAGAGAGGAAGAGGAGAGAGGATGAAGAGAGAGGAGGAAGAGAGAGGAGGAAGAGAGAGGAGGAAAAGAGAGAAAGAGGAGAGAGGAGGGAAAGTAAGGAGGAAGATAGAAGAGGAAAAGAGAGGAAGAAGAGAGAGGAGGAAGAGAGAGAGTAGGAGGAGAGAGGAGGAAGAGGGAGGAAGAGGAGAGAGGAGGAGGAGAGAGGAGGAAGACAGAAGAAGATGAGAGAGGAGGAATAGAGAGGAGGAAGAGACAGGAGGATGAGAGAGGAGTAAAAGAGAGGAGGAAGAGAGAGGAGGAAGAGAGAGGAGGAAGAGAGAGGAAGAGGAGAGAGGAGGAAAAGAGAGGAGGAAGAGAGAGGAGGAAGAGAGAGGAAGAGGATAGAGGAGGAAGACAGCAGAGAAAAAGGGAGGAGGAACAGAGAGGAAGAGGAGAGAGGATGAATAGAGAGAAGGAAGAGAAAGGAGGAAGAGAGAGGAGGAAGAGAGAGGAGGAAAAGAGAGGAAGAGGAGAGAGGAGGAAAAGTAAGGAGGAAGATAGAGGAGGAAAAGAGAGGAAGAAGAGAGAGGAGGAATAGAGAGAGTAGGAGGAGAGAGGAGGAAGAGGGAGGAAGAGGAGAGAGGAGGAGGAGAGAGGAGGAAGAGAGAAGAAGATGAGAGAGGAGGAATAGAGAGGAGGAAGAGAGAGGAGGATGAGGGAGGAGTAAAAGAGAGGAGGAAGAGAGAGGAGGAAGAGAGAGGAGGAAGAGAGAGGAGGAAGAGAAGGAAGAGGAGAGAGGAGGAAAACAGAGGAGGAAGAGAGAGAAGGAAGAGAGAGGAAGAGGATAGAGGAGGAAGACAGCAGAGAAAAAGGGAGGAGGAACAGAGAGGAAGAGGAGAGAGGATGAAGAGAGAGGAGGAAGAGAGAGGAGGAAGAGAGAGGAGGAAGAGAGAGGAGGAAGAGAGAGGAAGAGGAGAGAGGAGGAAGAGAGAGATGAAGAGTGAGGAAGAGGAGAAAGGAGGAAGAGAGAGGAGGAAGAGAGAGGAGGAAGAGAGAGGAGGAAGAGAGAGGAGGGTGAAGGAGGAGGAAATGAGTTGAGGAAGAGTGAGGAGGAAGAGAGAGAAGGAAGAGAGAGGAGGAGGAGAGAGGAGAAAAAGAGAGGAGGAAGAGAGAGGAGGAAGAGAGAGTAGGAAGAGAGAGGAAGAGGAGAGAGGAGGAAGAGAGAGGAAGAGGAGAGCGGAGGAAGAGAGAGGAAAAGGAGAGAGGAGGAATAGAGAGGAGTAAGAGAGAGGAGGAAGAGAGAGGAGGAGGAGAGAGGAGGAAGAGAGATGAGGAAGAGAGATGAGGAAGAGAGTGGAGGAAGAGAGAGGAGGAAGAGAGAGGAAGAGGAGACAGGAGGAAAAGAGAGGAGGAAGAGAGAGGAGGAAAAGTCAGGAAGAAGAGAGAGGAGGAATAGAGAGAGTAGGAGGAGAGAGGAGGAAGAGACAGGAGGAAGAGAGAGGAGGATGAGAGAGGAGGAAAAGAGAGGAGGAAGAGAGAGGAAGAAGAGATATGAGGAAGAGAGAGGAGGAAGAGAGAGGAAGAGGAGAGAGGAGGAGGATTGATGAGGAAGAGAGAGGAAGAGGAGAGAGGAGAAAGAGAGATGAGGAAGAAATAGGAAAAGGAGAGAGGAAGAGGAGAGAGGAGGAAGAGAGAGGAATGGGAGAGAGGAGGAAAAGAGAGGAGGAATAGAGAGGAGGAGGAGAGTGGAGGAAGACGGAGGAAGAGGAGAGAGGAGGAAGAGAGTGGAGCAAGAATGACGAAGAAGAGAGAGGAGAAAGAGAGAGAAAGATTAAAGAGGAGGAAGAGAGAGGAGCAAAACGGGAGGAGGAACAGAGAGAAAGAGGAGAGAGGATGAACAGAGAGGAGGAATAGAGGAGGAAGAGAGAGGAGAAAGAGAGAGGAGGAAGAGAGAGGATGAAAAGTGAGGAAG